>NW_026912702.1:0-32732 GCF_963422355.1 Corticium candelabrum
CTAACCCTAACCCTAACCCTAACCCTAACCCTAACCCTAACCCTAACCCTAACCCTAACCCTAACCCTAACCCTAACCCTAACCCTAACCCTAACCCTAACCCTAACCCTAACCCTAACCCTAACCCTAACCCTAACCCTAACCCTAACCCTAACCCTAACCCTAACCCTAACCCTAACCCTAACCCTAACCCTAACCCTAACCCTAACCCTAACCCTAACCCTAACCCTAACCCTAACCCTAACCCTAACCCTAACCCTAACCTAACCCTAACCCTAACCCTAACCCTAACCCTAACCCTAACCCTAACCCTAACCCTAACCCTAACCCTAACCCTAACCCTAACCCTAACCCTAACCCTAACCCTAACCCTAACCCTAACCCTAACCCTAACCCTAACCTAACCTAACCCTAACCCTAACCCTAACCCTAACCCTAACCCTAACCCTAACCCTAACCCTAACCCTAACCCTAACCCTAACCCTAACCCTAACCCTAACCCTAACCCTAACCCTAACCCTAACCCTAACCCTAACCCTAACCCTAACCCTAACCCTAACCCTAACCCTAACCCTAACCCTAACCCTAACCCTAACCCTAACCCTAACCCTAACCCTAACCCTAACCCTAACCCTAACCCTAACCCTAACCCTAACCCTAACCCTAACCCTAACCCTAACCCTAACCCTAACCCTAACCCTAACCCTAACCCTAACCCTAACCCTAACCCTAACCCTAACCCTAACCCTAACCCTAACCCTAACCCTAACCCTAACCCTAACCCTAACCCTAACCCTAACCCTAACCCTAACCCTAACCCTAACCCTAACCCTAACCCTAACCCTAACCCTAACCCTAACCCTAACCCTAACCCTAACCCTAACCCTAACCCTAACCCTAACCCTAACCCTAACCCTAACCCTAACCCTAACCCTAACCCTAACCCTAACCCTAACCCTAACCCTAACCCTAACCCTAACCCTAACCCTAACCCTAACCCTAACCCTAACCCTAACCCTAACCCTAACCCTAACCCTAACCCTAACCCTAACCCTAACCCTAACCCTAACCCTAACCCTAACCCTAACCCTAACCCTAACCCTAACCCTAACCCTAACCCTAACCCTAACCCTAACCCTAACCCTAACCCTAACCCTAACCCTAACCCTAACCCTAACCCTAACCCTAACCCTAACCCTAACCCTAACCCTAACCCTAACCCTAACCCTAACCCTAACCCTAACCCTAACCCTAACCCTAACCCTAACCCTAACCCTAACCCTAACCCTAACCCTAACCCTAACCCTAACCCTAACCCTAACCCTAACCCTAACCCTAACCCTAACCCTAACCCTAACCCTAACCCTAACCCTAACCCTAACCCTAACCCTAACCCTAACCCTAACCCTAACCCTAACCCTAACCCTAACCCTAACCCTAACCCTAACCCTAACCCTAACCCTAACCCTAACCCTAACCCTAACCCTAACCCTAACCCTAACCCTAACCCTAACCCTAACCCTAACCCTAACCCTAACCCTAACCCTAACCCTAACCCTAACCCTAACCCTAACCCTAACCCTAACCCTAACCCTAACCCTAACCCTAACCCTAACCCTAACCCTAACCCTAACCCTAACCCTAACCCTAACCCTAACCCTAACCCTAACCCTAACCCTAACCCTAACCCTAACCCTAACCCTAACCCTAACCCTAACCCTAACCCTAACCCTAACCCTAACCCTAACCCTAACCCTAACCCTAACCCTAACCCTAACCCTAACCCTAACCCTAACCCTAACCCTAACCCTAACCCTAACCCTAACCCTAACCCTAACCCTAACCCTAACCCTAACCCTAACCCTAACCCTAACCCTAACCCTAACCCTAACCCTAACCCTAACCCTAACCCTAACCCTAACCCTAACCCTAACCCTAACCCTAACCCTAACCCTAACCCTAACCCTAACCCTAACCCTAACCCTAACCCTAACCCTAACCCTAACCCTAACCCTAACCCTAACCCTAACCCTAACCCTAACCCTAACCCTAACCCTAACCCTAACCCTAACCCTAACCCTAACCCTAACCCTAACCCTAACCCTAACCCTAACCCTAACCCTAACCCTAACCCTAACCCTAACCCTAACCCTAACCCTAACCCTAACCCTAACCCTAACCCTAACCCTAACCCTAACCCTAACCCTAACCCTAACCCTAACCCTAACCCTAACCCTAACCCTAACCCTAACCCTAACCCTAACCCTAACCCTAACCCTAACCCTAACCCTAACCCTAACCCTAACCCTAACCCTAACCCTAACCCTAACCCTAACCCTAACCCTAACCCTAACCCTAACCCTAACCCTAACCCTAACCCTAACCCTAACCCTAACCCTAACCCTAACCCTAACCCTAACCCTAACCCTAACCCTAACCCTAACCCTAACCCTAACCCTAACCCTAACCCTAACCCTAACCCTAACCCTAACCCTAACCCTAACCCTAACCCTAACCCTAACCCTAACCCTAACCCTAACCCTAACCCTAACCCTAACCCTAACCCTAACCCTAACCCTAACCCTAACCCTAACCCTAACCCTAACCCTAACCCTAACCCTAACCCTAACCCTAACCCTAACCCTAACCCTAACCCTAACCCTAACCCTAACCCTAACCCTAACCCTAACCCTAACCCTAACCCTAACCCTAACCCTAACCCTAACCCTAACCCTAACCCTAACCCTAACCCTAACCCTAACCCTAACCCTAACCCTAACCCTAACCCTAACCCTAACCCTAACCCTAACCCTAACCCTAACCCTAACCCTAACCCTAACCCTAACCCTAACCCTAACCCTAACCCTAACCCTAACCCTAACCCTAACCCTAACCCTAACCCTAACCCTAACCCTAACCCTAACCCTAACCCTAACCCTAACCCTAACCCTAACCCTAACCCTAACCCTAACCCTAACCCTAACCCTAACCCTAACCCTAACCCTAACCCTAACCCTAACCCTAACCCTAACCCTAACCCTAACCCTAACCCTAACCCTAACCCTAACCCTAACCCTAACCCTAACCCTAACCCTAACCCTAACCCTAACCCTAACCCTAACCCTAACCCTAACCCTAACCCTAACCCTAACCCTAACCCTAACCCTAACCCTAACCCTAACCCTAACCCTAACCCTAACCCTAACCCTAACCCTAACCCTAACCCTAACCCTAACCCTAACCCTAACCCTAACCCTAACCCTAACCCTAACCCTAACCCTAACCCTAACCCTAACCCTAACCCTAACCCTAACCCTAACCCTAACCCTAACCCTAACCCTAACCCTAACCCTAACCCTAACCCTAACCCTAACCCTAACCCTAACCCTAACCCTAACCCTAACCCTAACCCTAACCCTAACCCTAACCCTAACCCTAACCCTAACCCTAACCCTAACCCTAACCCTAACCCTAACCCTAACCCTAACCCTAACCCTAACCCTAACCCTAACCCTAACCCTAACCCTAACCCTAACCCTAACCCTAACCCTAACCCTAACCCTAACCCTAACCCTAACCCTAACCCTAACCCTAACCCTAACCCTAACCCTAACCCTAACCCTAACCCTAACCCTAACCCTAACCCTAACCCTAACCCTAACCCTAACCCTAACCCTAACCCTAACCCTAACCCTAACCCTAACCCTAACCCTAACCCTAACCCTAACCCTAACCCTAACCCTAACCCTAACCCTAACCCTAACCCTAACCCTAACCCTAACCCTAACCCTAACCCTAACCCTAACCCTAACCCTAACCCTAACCCTAACCCTAACCCTAACCCTAACCCTAACCCTAACCCTAACCCTAACCCTAACCCTAACCCTAACCCTAACCCTAACCCTAACCCTAACCCTAACCCTAACCCTAACCCTAACCCTAACCCTAACCCTAACCCTAACCCTAACCCTAACCCTAACCCTAACCCTAACCCTAACCCTAACCCTAACCCTAACCCTAACCCTAACCCTAACCCTAACCCTAACCCTAACCCTAACCCTAACCCTAACCCTAACCCTAACCCTAACCCTAACCCTAACCCTAACCCTAACCCTAACCCTAACCCTAACCCTAACCCTAACCCTAACCCTAACCCTAACCCTAACCCTAACCCTAACCCTAACCCTAACCCTAACCCTAACCCTAACCCTAACCCTAACCCTAACCCTAACCCTAACCCTAACCCTAACCCTAACCCTAACCCTAACCCTAACCCTAACCCTAACCCTAACCCTAACCCTAACCCTAACCCTAACCCTAACCCTAACCCTAACCCTAACCCTAACCCTAACCCTAACCCTAACCCTAACCCTAACCCTAACCCTAACCCTAACCCTAACCCGACAGTCAGACGATAGACCGACTGAATAGTTGGACAGACGGGACACCGACTCCTACAGTCGATAAATAATTTTCCCACCCGTTAGTCAGACGATAGACCGACTGAATAGTTGGACAGACGGCACACCGAATCTTACAGTCGATAAATAATTCTCCCACCCGATAGTCAGACGATAGACCGACCGAATAGTTTGACAGACGGGACACCGACTCTGGTAGTCGATAAATAATTCTCCCACCCGATAGTCAGACGATAGACCGAATGAATAGCCAGACAAGACGGAATACAGACCTTTACAGTCGATAAATAATTCTCCAACCCGACAGTTAGACGATACACCGACTGAATAGTATGACAGACGGTACACCGACCCTTACAGTCGATAAATAATTCTTCCACCCGATAGTCAGACGATAGACCAAATGAATAGCCAGACAGACGGTACACCGACTCTTACAGTCGATAAATAACTCTCCCACCCGATAGTCAGACGATAGACCGAATGAATAGCCAGACAGACGGGACACCGACTCTTACAGTCGATAAATAATTCTCCCACCCGACAGTCAGACGATAGACCGACTGAATAGTTGGACAGACGGGACACCGACTCTTACAGTCGATAAATAACTCTCCCACCCGATAGTCAGACGATAGACCGAATGAATAGCCAGACAGACGGAACACCGACCCTTACAGTCGATAAATAATTCTCCCACCCGACAGTCAGACGATAGACCGACTGAATAGTTGGACAGACGGGACACCGACTCTTACAGTCGATAAATAACTCTCCCCACCCGTAAGTCAGACGATAGACCGACTGGATAGTTTGACAGACGGGACACCGACTCTTACAGTCGATAAATAACTCTCCCACCCGATAGTCAGACGATAGACCGAATGAATAGCCAGACAGACGGGACACCGACTCTTACAGTCGATAAATAACTCTCCCCACCCGTAAGTCAGACGATAGACCGACTGGATAGTTTGACAGACGAGACACCGACTCTTACAGTCGATAAATAATTCTCCCACCCGACAGTCAGACGATAGACCGACCGAATAGTTTGACAGACGGGACACCGACTCTTACAGTCGATAAATAACTCTCCCCACCCGATAGTCAGACGATAGACCGAATGAATAGCCAGACAGACGGGACACCGACTCTTACAGTCGATAAATAATTCTCCCACCCGACAGTCAGACGATAGACCGACTGAATAGTTGGAATGACGGGACACCGACTCTGGTAGTCGATAAATAATTCTCCCACCCGATAGTCAGACGATAGACCGAATGAATAGACAAACAAGACGGAATACAGACCTTTACAGTCGATAAATAATTCTCCAACCCGACAGTTAGACGATACACCGACTGAATAGTATGACAGACGGTACACCGACACTTACAGTCGATAAATAATTTTCCCACCCGATAGTCAGACGATAGATCGACCGAATAGTTTGACAGACGGGACACCGACTCTCGTAGTCGATAAATAATTCTCCCACCCGATAGTCAGACGATAGACCGAATGAATAGCCAGACAAGACGGAATACAGACCTTTACAGTCGATAAATAATTCTCCAACCCGACAGTTAGACGATACACCGACTGAATAGTATGACAGACGGTACACCGACCCTTACAGTCGATAAATAATTCTCCCACCCGATAGTCAGACGATAGACCGAATGAATAGCCAGACAGACGGGACACCGACTCTTACAGTCGATAAATAACTCTCCCCACCCGTAAGTCAGACGATAGACCGACTGGATAGTTTGACAGACGGGACACCGACTCTTACAGTCGATAAATAATTCTCCCACCCGACAGTCAGACGATAGACCGACCGAATAGTTTGACAGACGGGACACCGACTCTTACAGTCGATAAATAACTCTCCCCACCCGATAGTCTGACGATAGACCGAATGAATAGCCAGACAGACGGGACACCGACCCTTACAGTCAATAAATAATTCTCCCATTCGACAGTCAGACGATAGACCGACTGAATAGTTGGAATGACGGGACACCGACTCTGGTAGTCGATAAATAATTCTCCCACCCGATAGTCAGACGATAGACCGAATGAATAGCCAGACAAGACGGAATACAGACCTTTACAGTCGATAAATAATTCTCCAACCCGACAGTTAGACGATACACCGACTGAATAGTATGACAGACGGTACACCGACACTTACAGTCGATAAATAATTCTCCCACCCGATAGTCAGACGATAGACCGACCGAATAGTTTGACAGACGGGACACCGACTCTGGTAGTCGATAAATAATTCTCCCACCCGATAGTCAGACGATAGACCGAATGAATAGCCAGACAAGACGGAATACAGACCTTTACAGTCGATAAATAATTCTCCAACCCGACAGTTAGACGATACACCGACTGAATAGTATGACAGACGGTACACCGACCCTTACAGTCGATAAATAATTCTCCCACCCGATAGTCAGACGATAGACCGAATGAATAGCCAGACAGACGGTACACCGACTCTTACAGTCGATAAATAACTCTCCCACCCAATAGTCAGACGATAGACCGAATGAATAGCCAGACAGACGGGACACCGACTCTTACAGTCGATAAATAATTCTCCCACCCGACAGTCAGACGATAGACCGACTGAATAGTTGGACAGACGGGACACCGACTCTTACAGTCGATAAATAACTCTCCCACCCGATAGTCAGACGATAGACCGAATGAATAGCCAGACAGACGGGACACCGACCCTTACAGTCGATAAATAATTCTCCCACCCGATAGTCAGACGATAGACCGACTGAATAGTTGGACAGACGGGACACCGACTCTTACAGTCGATAAATAAGTCTCCCCACCCGTAAGTCAGACGATAGACCGACTGGATAGTTTGACAGACGGGACACCGACTCTTACAGTCGATAAATAACTCTCCCACCCGATAGTCAGACGATAGACCGAATGAATAGCCAGACAGACGGGACACCGACTCTTACAGTCGATAAATAATTCTCCCACCCGACAGTCAGACGATAGACCGACTGAATAGTTGGACAGACGGGACACCGACTCTTACAGTCGATAAATAATTCTTCCACCCGACAGCCAGACGATAGACCGACTGGATAGTTTGACAGACGGGACACCGACTCTTACAGTCGATAAATAACTCTCCCACTTGATAGTCAGACGATAGACCGACTGAATAGTTTGACAGACGGGACACCGACTCTTACAGTCGATAAATAACTCTCCCACCCGATAGTCAGACGATAGACCGAATGAATAGCCAGACAGACGGGACACCGACCCTTACAGTCGATAAATAATTCTCCCACCCGACAGTCAGACGATAGACCGACTGAATAGCCAGACAGACGGGACACCGACTCTGGCAGTCGATAAATAATTCTCCCACCCGACTGTCAGCCGATAGACCGACCGAATAGTTTTCTTCACACGCTAGTCAGACGAGAGACCGAATCAATAGCTTGACAGACGGGACACCGACTCTTACAGTCGATAAATAATTCTCCAACCCGATAGTCAGACGATACACCGACTCAAAACTTTGACAGACGGGACACCGACTCTTACAGTCGATAAATATTTCTCCAACCCGATAGTCAGACCATACACCGACACAATAGCGGGACAGACGGGACACCGACTCCGCTAGTCGATAAATAATTCTCCCACCCGATAGTCAGACGATAGACCGACTCAATAGCCAGACAGACGGGACACCGACTCTGACAGTCGATAAACAATTCTCCCCACCCGACAGTCAGACGATAGACCGACTCAATAGCCAGACAGACGGGACACCGACTCTGGCAGTCGATAAATAATCCTCCGACCCGATAGTCAGACGATAGACCGACTGAATAATTGGACAGACGGGACACCGACTCTTACAGTCGATAAAAAATTCTTCCACTCGATAGTTAGACGATAGACCGAATGAATAGTGAGACAGACGCTACACCGACTCTGCTAGTCGATAAATAATTCTCCCACCCGATTGTCAGTCGATAGACCGACTGAATAGTTTTCTTCACACGCTAGTCAGACGATAGACCGACTGAACAGTACGACAGACGGTACACCGACTCTTACAGTCGATAAATAATTCTCCCACCCGATTGTCAGTCGATAGACCTTCACCGTAAGATCGCCTAAACAGTCACTCCCACAACGGCGAATACATAGCCTAACCCTTCGTAACCCTAAACCTAAAATCGCCGAGAACCCGCACCGACCCCACGCTTTACCTTCACCGTTAGATCGCCTAAATAGTCACTCCCACAACAACGAATACATGGCCTAACCCCTCGTAACCCTAAACCTAAAATCGCCGAGGGCCCGCACCGGCCCCACTCTTCGCCTTCGCCGTTGGATCGCCTAAATGGTCACTCCCACAACAACGAATACATGGCCTAACCCTTCGTGGCCCTGAACCTGGGATCGCCGAGGGCCCGCGCCGGCCCCGCTCTTCGCCTTCGCCGTTGGATCGCCTAAGTGGTCACTCCCACAACAACGAGTGCATGGCCTAACCCTTCGTAACCCTGAACCTAAAATCGCCGAGAACCCGCACCGACCCCACTCTTTACCTTCACCGTTAGATCGCCTAAATAGTTACTCCCACAACAACGAATACATGGCCTAACCCTTCGTTACCCTGAACCTAAAATCGCCGAGAACCCGCACTGACCGTAAAGTACCCGACATGGGGATGCCTTCCGTGGAGATAGGTAACGACTACACCCGACCACGCGACAAGGGGGAAGCCCACGAGACCTGTATCGACAGAACTCGCCTCGGCCTCCCGCCGTCGGCTGCGCCCGCTTACTCTAACAACCCGACACTATAAGACACTAATTACGAATGTTGATTTAACATAGAGATGACTTAATAAACCCACATACTGGCGTGTGCACACGCACACACACACACACACACACCGACACAAAAAACTAGACAGACACGACAACACATTGTAAAAAACACGATGTACGACACGACCCACAGAGAGTCCGTTACACCAAAGAAGCAACGATCTGGAACCGAGAAAGGCAGCGGGACGGTCTGACGCGATACCGGCGCAGACTCCGGAGTCCTCAGATAACGTACGGATCGACCACAGTCCGATCGATACGTACCGACACGACACGGCCTCGTGAGCCAGACACACGGGAACCACAATATGTGACGTCATTCTCAACGGAAGCAGACAGAGCGAATCCACCGTCGGGCGCCATACTAAAAGGATTGGAATCGAGGTCTCCCACGCTCACGCGACTTGTGTCATCTCGAAGGCATTCTGGTCGTATTGCGTGCAAATCTACTGGTGGAAAAGGGGTCGGCCCGGCTGGGGAAACCCTAACGGCCTAACCCTAACTCTGACTCTAACCCTAAGGTATTATATAATTGTATTATTAATTGCATATTATATGATTGCACACAAAAAATAAATTTGCAATAAATAGTACACAATTTGATGTATGCAGTGTATGTAACAACGTAAATATTGCCGTACAATTCAATCGAGGCAACGTGCATAGCTATATGCACCCAAAAAGACTTTAGAAATAATAAAAAATGTTTAATCGCAATTCATAGTAATTTAGAAATCACTTTACTTGCCGTCCAATCTATTTGAAGTCGATTTGCACAGAGAAAACAACGTTCAGCAGACGATGTTCAAAACAGGGGCTCCCTTTGAATAAACGGTGCAGGTTACTGTTCGAGAGATGCGCAAAAACGCAGCACTTCGTTTATGTCAAAATCACGGTTGTAACATGTCCATTGACTACCAAGAATCAAAGGTTGCGCCGCTAGCCTCGTACTACCAGCGCACTGTTCGCTCCAGCGGTTAAGTCGAAAGGGTGTCCCAAAAAAAATTCGCTTGGTCCGGCTGGGGAAACCCTAAAAGCCTAACCCTAATTCTGACTCTAACCCTAAGCAAACACACAAGCACTATGCATTTTTTATATGTTTCAAGGTGCAAGCCATAGTCAATTTTTATTAATTATTTAATTTATTAGACCCCAGTTCTTTCTGCTTTTATTAGTTTTTGATGATAAATACATTTGAAAATACCAGCTTTCAGGATCTGATCGGAGCCGTATATCTGGTCAAGATCAGAACTGATTACAATGTATTCTACGCCTATGAGGGCACATAGTCTGGCGCAGACAGACCGTCTTCGCCTACATTCTTCCGGCGAGACTAAAAGCACAAGCAAGCGCAATTAGCTTGACAATGTCGCGTTGTGACGATTAGGTTTACGTTAGAGTAGACCTGACACCAAATTTCGCACTTAGATGTTACTCTTACCTCTATCTGCTGTAAACCCGCTGCCACTGTCTGTAGATGACGTCTTTCTTCGTTCTTGAATAGATGTGAGCAGCGTTCGGTAAATACGCAGTAACTCTTCGCTCTCGAGCTGGCCAAGCATTCGTTCTGTCCGTAGAATATTTCGAAGTAAAATTTCTGTATGGCCTTCCAGATCGTCTAGCTGGTCTAGACCGCAAGATTCTAGCAACCTTTGTAAGCTAGCTAGATGTCACTGAAAGACGGCAGACAAACTTCGAGTTGACAGAACCCTTGTCCTATCTATGCAGCCTGTTCCCGCGCAGTTTCGGGTCATAAATATCTAGATGGGCCAAGGCTAGTGCTTGATCAACCTCATTATGCTAAAGATACGCAACTGAACTTGTGTTAAGTTTGCACCATGCTAATGCCTCGCAGTTCGGTCTAATATCAAATTGCATTATGCGTAAACATAGAGCAGTCTGGTGTTATAATGCCTCGCGTTTCGGACCATTATGTTAGTGCTGTCTATTAGTGCTCCGCATTAGTGCTGCGTATTACTGCTGCATATTAATGAGCTGCGTATTAGAGTTACGTATATTATTAGTGCTGCGCATTAGAGCTGTTTACTAGTGCAGTATTATTCACTAGGCATTTATTCATCAATACACACACAACGCATTATACACAATGCTTTTTCTCATTATATTCTAGTGCTGAGTATTAATGCTGCAGCAATTGTTTTGGCATTGGTAGTACGCCATAAATATCCGTATGCGAATGAAGTTCAAAGTATGTAAATGAGCTATACGCACGTGCGAGTCGACCTCAATCGCATGCGTTTTGTATAAGAGTTGCATGAGTGTCGCACAAAAATTATCTATAGGCCGGGTATTGTTAAGAGAAGCGAGACGTGTTTGAAAGTAAAGCTTGCTTCATTTCTAGTCTTTTGGAGCATGCAGTTGGTGTTGAATCAGATAAGATAAATAATGAACAGAAGTCATTATTTTAACATCTTGTCATGCTTGATCTCATCTGCATTCCTTAGCTATTATTCTACAGTACTGACTTTTCTGTGTAAACGTTTTCGTCGCTTGGCAGTTATTTATCGCAATGTGGGTTGCTTCCACATTTATCCTGATCATCGACTGGAGTTTGCTCTCAACAGATACAACTTTCAAATGACAGTGTTGTCATGCATGCAGAAACACGTACACCTCTCAATGCCAAGATGTGTGTTGCTGTTCGTGAGTGGATTGTGGATGTTATTGACAAGGCAAAACAGCAAGGAATGCCGGGATTAAAGTTGCAGTTGGGATTTGAATGTAATGTTTCTACATCCACATTGAAATCATCTAACATTGAGATCGATCATCTCTCTGGATGGATATCAACAATCTCGTTTTCTGCTGTACAGCAATGTGACAAAACGAGATGTTCAACCTTCTTCCAGACTTTCTCTTTGCTATCCACAATTTGAATGCTTTGTAAAAAGCTTTTGTATAATAGGTTTCTTGTCTATTTAATTTTCTGTTTTTTGTTGTTAGAAAACTGAAATGATGTCAACAGCTTGTGCTTTTCGAATATCGCAACATGATACTAGTATGTTCAGTTTACATACAGTGTCTTATAAAGTTTTTGTAGTAATGAATGTCTCACATTGTAGTAAGCTATATATATGATACACCAGTGGAGTCTCTTATTGATGAACCAACTGCAAGTTGCTTGCTGGAAGTGTTCAAACTCCTAAACGAAGATGATGATTTATGAGAAGACTGGAAAATGTTATGGTTTGAGCTGTTAAGCATACCTCTAAATGAAGATGTGGTGAGAAAGAAAAGTGAGAGCCCTACGCTAGCTATTTCTGCTAAAGCGATGGTGCAGCATGAAATTTCCCAGTTAAGCTACAATAGGACGGCTGATCAAGGCTATCAATGCAGCATACAGAAATCATGTTGCTACTATTCTAGAAAAACTCGTAGATATATACCAAAACAAGGTATATAATATATACGTTTGTGATGAGTTGCTTGTGAGCCGGTGTTATAAAATGCGGTAGTTTTATCTGCATACACTAAAGGCAAACATACGTTTAAATATCTGTCTCAATAGACTGAAATGTACAACAGAAATATTTCTTGAATGCCTCAAAGTTATGTTAATTTGATGTGTGCCAGCCATTTATATCAATATTTATTGCAATTGTAATTAATATTGTATAATGAATTTGTAGATGTAACACCTGAAAAATTAAATCATCTTGTTGACACGATAGAAGGATGTTGGCAACAGTTTGCTTCAGTTCTTGCACCCAACCTGTTTAAAGGAAAATTTGCTGCTATAAAACAAGATTATCCTACTTCTGCACTCCAAGCTAAAGCTATGTTGGAAATTGGTGTTACCAACTTGGTATTAAACCCCAGCGACATTTACTTATTGATGCATTATAATTCAACGAAGACTATATATAAGATCTTAGGCAGAAAATGTGTTTGGAGTAGAAGTTGTGAAAAAAATGTTGAAAGGTACAAGAACAAGTGGCAGAACAGACTGACAAGTTAGTGCCATAATATTGTTATGTGTATAAACTTTGTTAAGACAAAATTGATAGGTTGTTACTCAGACAAAGCAAGAAAATGTACATATACACTCAGTAAACAGATAACGATGGATGCTGTTCTTTGCTTTACCATGTGATGGACATCAAAAAGTCTTAATCTGTAGCATGAACAGCTAGTTCCTGAAGCTCTAACTAATCAAGCAAAGATAAAACACGAATGTCCAATATTACTTTAATGTTGTTTGTTAACTGTTGTACAGCACACATATTAGAATTTGTAAATGCATGATGACTTATGTATGGTGAGGAACATTTACGAGGTTGCTATTTGCTGTTATTCAATGTGTTGGATTAATTAAACTCATCATAAAATGCAAATAGAACGGATTGGCACATGTTGTATTGCCAATCAGTATGGATACTAATGTAATAGTATGCAGAATACTGTCTATCTGGTGACATGAAGTAAGTAAGGGGCCATTTGTCGATAACCATGTTAGGTTTACACACACACACACACACACACACACACACACACACACACACACACACACACACACACACACACACGGAGACATAATCTCTCACTCTGCAGAAGTTCAATTGTGATGAGCTAAGCACAAGAGGTGTGGCCGGTGTTTGATCCAAAGCGTCCGATTATTGTGAAGAAAGCATATGACTAGCTGGACCAACCCTCTCACAAATCAGAGGCGTCGCTTGACGTCCAAAATTGGGAGGCCAGCGCTAGGATTATCGCCACGCTGGAAGAGGAAGGCTTCTTATCGTGCCCCGCGTTCGATAGTGCTAATCATTCAACTAAACTAGCTTCGTGTGTGTGTACGTGCGTGCGTGCGTGCGCGCGCGCGCGTGTGTATTACAATACACAGAGAAGCAACATTGGTAGATACAAAGGGATGAGTTGTCATATTCATGATAATGTATTTAATTGGGTTACACTAAAGGCATACGCTGGTCAGTAATATCAGCAAATTGCAACACTAAGTCCTCGACGTTGGCTTCTAGATCTGCTGTAAGTTCCTTTTCAAAAGACATGAGTGCTAGTGAGCGGAGCCGATCATCCGACATTTGAGTTCTTAGCCAAGTTTTCAGTCTTTTCAGTGCAGAGAACAATGTCTCTGCATTTGCAGATGTCACTGGAGTGCACAGAAAAATCTTGAACAGTTGCAAGACAGCTGGAAAAAAGGCTCTACAACCATGGTCAACAAACAATACGATCAATTCCTTGACAGTGTGAACGGTGTTTTCGCCAGCATTCTGCTTAACAAAGTTATAGAAAACCTGAAGCTGGGCTTTCACATGACTTGGAAGAGCATCAAAGTCGTCGTCGTAGAAGTGTACTACATCTTTGACCATCTGTAAGTCGGTTCCTCAGTTGTTGCGGATTCTAGAAGTAGACTCTGAACTTTCATAGCAATCGTCACATCCTCACTGCAGGACCGGTCTCTGAGCTGTGTCATCAAAATATCCAAGAGTTCGAAGTACATTGTTCTACAGAGTTCTTCTGCATACTTTGGACTATGGTGTTCAGAACCACCTGTATCCAATCGTCTTGGTAGTCGCCTTTGTCTCTGTAGTCCAGGTGGCTCCAGTCCCAGTCTCCGACTATCATTGAGTAAAGACTTCTATAAATAATTGAACTCTTTGTCACTTCTGTAATCTTCGAAAGTTTTGATGACAGACTGTGCGTACTTTCTTGCCAGCTGAAGATTCACTGTGAAACCTTGGAGGTACAGAGACATCGCCTGTGTTACGTTCAACACCTTGTCCAACACGAAGATCTAAAAGAAAAAGCCAAAAGTAGAGATGGACTTGAGAAGAGCGGCAGCATCAGCTCCAATTATTGCATCATTCTCCAGTTCTTCTAGAGTTTCTAACATTGCTTCGAACTGCTCTTTTACGGTATGAATGGACGAGTATCTCGATGACCACCTACTTTCACAGTGACGCTTCAACGTTTTTGGGCAATTGCCCAGTTGGCCGTCAACTTCCAATCGTCGTCTTTGCACTTCCTGAAAAATCGAGTGTCGTTTTGCCGACCTCTCCAGTAGTTCATAAAGAGTAGAAACGATGCCAAGCTGGTTACGAACTGCTATTACCCCTTTGCAAGCATCTTGTAAGGTGAGATTTAGTTGATGGGCGTAGCAATGCACGTAAACGGCTTTCTTCGCAACTTCCCTAACTCTGCTTGCTAAGCCTGAATACCTACCCCTCATGTTAGCAGCCCCATCATAGCACTGCGCTCTAAGTAGAGCCATTGGTAGATCAAGGCGTGACATAACATCCGTCAACAGCTGAAACAAAAACTCACCATTTGTCCTTGCCTTAGGCCAAAAGCCAAGAAAACGCTCTCTCACTTGAAGACTGTTAGTTACATAGCAAATGCAAACAGATATCTGCTCAACTTTTGACAAGTCCACGGTTTCATCGCATATGACTGCAAACATCCCCCTTTCCTTGGCTTCCTTCACTATCGTACGTTGGATATTGTCTCCAATTAGACTTATCATCGCATTCTGACTTGACGGACTGATGTAGTGAGTTCTTCCCTGTAAGTGACGCTTCAGATCTGGGCTACTTCTGGACATTAGCTCAAGTAGCTCCAGGAAATTTCTTCTGTTTAGTGACTGATCTGTTTCATCATGACCTCTCAATGGAAGGCCTTGACGCCCTAAGAAAAGGATGGCTTCAAATATTTTTTTGACATTACTTCTGTTGAGAAATATTTGAGCTTGATAATCGCAACTCATTTGTTGAGCAACAAAACTTCCTTTTACGTCCAACTGTTTCAAACTTTGCCACACACCCATACTTGACGTATGACTGAGTAACGTTTCGTGATCTCAAAAACACTTACGGCTGACTTCCAGTTCTTGAATCTTCTGCTTATGAAAGCCTGATCAGGCTTTCCATGCTTGTCTAATCCAACACTGACTGTAAGCCGGCAAGGAAAACAAAACGCAGCATCAATGCCCGAACTGTACTCCAACCACAAGAACTTGGTATACCAGTGCTCCTGAAATGATCTCAGTCTCAGGCCAAATGTACGCTTAGGAAATTCCCCCAACTGCAAATCATTCCCAAGAGGTTGGTACGGGCCATTGTTGACTACGACGTTTTGAGGACCTTTCTCTGGGTCACGGTTAGCAAGACAGACTGGAAGTGTTTCGGAAGTACTGGAAAGATGAAGGGAAGACTCTAATGACAATTCTGATGCAGTGGAAAGTTCATTCGCGACAACACTAAACCTTTCAGCTGAACCACCAATCTGGCTTCCCTGCGTAGACAACCTTGAACTTGACGCAACACCAGCAGGAGTAGAACGGCGTCTACCAAGAAAGACATATTCCGAAACTGACTGAATCATCACCATACGGAAAGAAACTACTTCATGAAGCTGGTTAACAGCTTTTGACCCTTCCGTTTTTCCGCTGCCTTTCCGGGTTCCGAAGACATGACTACTGCGTAACGCAAGCTAAATTTGTACGAAACTTCGAGGCATTGTACGATATGAAATAAAACCTACATGTCTAACACATTTTGTAACAGTTTCATTTCAGTAGAAAGCGGAGTTAGCTACTACGCAGTAACATATCACTAGACATTGTCAATTGTTTAGACGGCCACGCCTACTAATATTGGGGGGCCATGGCCCACCCAGGCCCGTATTGAGCGACGCCTCTGCACAAGTGCTGACTATACACAAAAATATATGAGAAGAATGTTGCATGTGATCAATATGGCAGAGACACTCAACGCACCACAAGTGAAAGATTAATATTTCAAGTCAAAAGAAAGTGAACAGACAATGAAACAGAAAGACTCCCACATTACAAGAAAATCATCAAAGCAGGATTTACATGAGCAAGCTGCATGTTGGCACGGGGATTTCACTTCCTCGTGTACCACTTAACCAATTCGTGATGGCACTATACGGTAAAGAAGGTTCTTCGAAACAACTCATTTCATGTGCAAACATTTAGATTCTAGAGTCGGTGCCACAGTTTGTTTTTAACCAATTCGTGATGGCACTACGGTAAAGAAGGTTCTTCCAACCAACTCATTTGATGTGCAAACAGAAAACGGACAGTTACAGGCCCGTAGGCTGTGGGGTTTGGGAGATAAACCGCCCACTCAGCCGTGAAGGTCCGCTTTCGATCCAATGTACTATATAATGACGCGTATAGTACGCAAAACGCGCCTCTATATTTGTATGCGCTCCTATTATGTCAAATTCTTTCTATTGTTTTTATGCAATCCGTACATTAATTCTAGTGTCTACGTATCTAAAGAAAAGTGCTCTAGGCATGGACGCAGCCGTATACGTATGATTGTTTGTTCCCTATGTGGTCGCAAACCGCTGTCTGGTCCTTTTCACTTCTAAGCACGCGCCCTTTTCTACTTTGAAAAGTACCTAAGCAGTGCCCTTGCATGGCGGTGGCTGGTTTCTTGTACTTTACTTTGTGCTGGCGTTCGTCTGTAGGTTGTAACGTCACAAAATGTTTGTTCCTCACGCGCTCGCAAACCTCTGCAATTTTGCGCTCCACCTTTAGTTATCTAGCACGCAGCCTTTTCTCACTTTAAAATATGGTGTCGTTCGCGTAGTCTGCAGGTCCCCTGCATCTATGCGTTCGCTTGTAGTTCGCAAAAGTTGACATTGCAGCCGGAAAGAGACGACGAAGCTGCTAGCCGGATTGAAGCACATGCAACACATATGCCCGTCGAAGGATCGCGAAAGCTTCTTCTAAATCGCGACTGTACAAACAGTTTCAAGCGAATACTTGGTCACTTATACAGGGTTATATATTATCCGGTATTTTGTGTTTTCTCCCCTCAATAGGCGAAGTGCATGATGCCCCAATTATATATACTAGTACGCGGAAATTTGTGTTAATTAACATGAGTTGCACAGACGAAGGTTGGGCTAATCAGCTAGTAAATATATATAACTCAAAAAGCTAAAAAGTAACATGTACGTGACGTCATTAGTCCATTTTGGTGTATTACGCACCACCCACTTCTGAAGCCAGGCTACGGGCCTGCAGTTATTACGCCGCACTCGACGTCATTTGAGACTTATGTGCACAGCTGAAGCGTTCAGTCAATGCGCCTATATCAAGGGCGTAGACACCGGGGGGGCTTTGGGGGCTCAAGCCCCCCCAGAATTTGAGACTTGTATTTCAAATCTTTGATACATTAAGGGATAGGCAGTACGCGTACAACACAACACTACATTTACTAATTCAAAAGAGTTTAATCAAAGTGTCCGAATAGTCGTCTTCTGCTTTCATTACGTGTAACAAACTCATTCGCAACACCTTTTATTGGTAATGCATCAGTTTTGTCCTTATGGATATGGAGTATCATAGACCAGTTGAGACGACATTCACTTATTGTAGAACGTAGCCATGTCTTGAGTCTACGGAGAGCACTAAAACTTCTTTCACTTGTGGCGTTTGTTGCCGGCATTACCAGAATGAGCTTGACTACTTTGATGACTTCAGAAAAAAACTGTCTTTCTGCACTGCTTAAGGATTTGAGGTATACGACCAGAGACCGTACATCCGTCAGTGGCTGTTCAGTACCTGCATGAAGAAGAGTGAGCTGTGTTTGAAGTCGGTCTGGGTGACTGAAATCATCACCATAAAAATTGACAATCTCTTTCAGTGCTTCCGATTGCTGGGGTTGCTGAAGAGAAGTTACAACTGTCTCTAATTTCTGTAACATGTTGAATCCTTTCTGATGAAATCTATCTTTGACTGCTGCTAAAATCAAGTCAATGGCCTCAAAGTAAGCCCTTCGATAGATCTCCTTCACTTCTACTGGATGTACTGTTGCACCTTCTCCTACCTCGAATTGTCTTGGAACTTTCCTACGTCGTGGAAGGGTAGGGGATGGCACTTGAAGTGACAATCTTTTGCGTTCAACGTACTTCCAAAATATATCAAAGCACTCATCAGATCTCATTGACTGGATAGTTGTTGTTGTAGTACTGACTAGCTTTTGGCCTTCGCATGCTGAAATAGTAGAACTCTGTAAGGATCGGGACAGGTTGTCCACTATGTTCAGCAGCTTTCTTCCAAGTTCAACACCATAAACGAAGTCAAATGTGTCCATCTGCAAAGCGATTCCTCCAATTCTAGCTCTCATCTCAGTATCCTTTGTGGCTTCTTTTGCCACATCCCAAGTCATCTGAAGTGTAGTGTAGTTTTCAGATATTGACGTTAATGCCTCAGCCCTGACCGTCCATCGTGTAGGACAAAGAATCCGTAGTCCTGGAGAGCCAGCAGTGACAACATCTTTAAACTTCTTGAAGATGCTTTCACGTTTGGGTGATTTTTTTATCAACTTAGTAATTTCATGTACGGTCTCCAGAGCACTTCGCATGACCTTGATACCTTTCAACACATCCTGAGTCGCTAGGTTTAATGCATGACCATAGCAGTGTGTGTACAACGCACGGGGCTCTAGATCATTTAGTCTTTTTGCAACGCCTGACTTCGCTCCTGCCATGTTACTAGCGCCGTCGTAGCACTGGCCTCGGCAATGGTCAATCCTTAGATTCATGCGTAACAGGATATCTTGAACTGTTGCTAGTATAGAGTCAGCAGAAGTTGAGTCTAAGCTATACAGCCCTATTACTTCCTCATGGACTTCCAGATCATCATCTACGTATCGAAGACAGAAGACCATTTGTTCAGTATTGGACAAATCTGTAGTTTCATCTACCATGATAGTGTACCACTTTCCCGATACCTTCCTAACAACATCTCTCAGAATCATTAATGCCATGATACTGAGAATTTCATTTTGTATACAGGGGCTTGTGAACTTGGCCTGGCATTTGTCTAACCATTTCCAGAGCCTCGGATTGTCTTCAGCACGCATAATGAGGAGTTGCATTAAGTTGGAATCCCTTTCAAGAGCGACACTACCTTCAGGTTTAGACCGACCACGCATGGCGAGACCTTGCCGAGCAAGGTATCAAATGCAACTAATAATTATCTGTAACATATTCCTATTCTCAACCATTTCTTCTGCATAACCTTTCCCTAGCATTTGCCCAACATTCTGTTCCTTGCCAACCACCATATCCATAGCATCACGATGAAAGACTGATTTCTGATGTTTTTCAAATTTAGTGAGTGCTTTCTTCCAGTCTGTAAAGCCAGTTCTCACGAATTTATCGTCCAAGTTCCCAGCGCGCAGAGCAACTGAGCCTAAGTCCTTCTTCTCCGCCACCTGGCAGTAGAAGCAGAAGACTTTGTCATCTGCTTCTTGATAATGCAACCACGGGTATCTTCTATACCAAGAAGAACAGAATGCTCGCTGCTGCTTAGCAAATGTGCGATATGGGAAGGACAGCAAGGGTTGGTGAGGACTCCAAGGCATCAAGGTGGGCTGAGGCTGGGCGCCAGCAACCGGTCTTGTCTCGGAGGCATCAGTTGCGTCGGGCTGGTGAGAGTGGTGGCCGCTTTCAGAACTTGTAGAGGCTGGTCCAGCCACGTTGCTAGTTTGGGCGTGCTCTTGGGCGTCTTCTTCACCTGAGACATTGCTTTCATGGTCAATGCCAGTGGGATAGTTAGTTACACTTCCATCCGGTTGTTGCGCTTTCCGCAGCCACGCTATCAGAGACATTGTGATACGGATGCAGTCGGGTGATGAACGTGCACTGGGCGCATGCGCAAAAGCACAATTAGGCCTCTTGGTTAAGCCCCCCCAGTTTTAGAATTGTGTCTACGCCCCTGTATATATCCTACCAACAGCGGTCACGCGTATACAGTGTACGATCCATGAAAACAGAATCATCTCTACCGTCAGTACCATTTGCAACATCGGAAACATCACTACTATAGAGCTATAGCAAAACGCAACCATCAATTATTACAAAACGAAGATCTAACTACAATACATGTATTTGAGAATTAAAGATGCTGAAATACCATCCAAACGCATGACTATTCGAAAATCAACAACACTAATGCAGCAATTGTCCAGAGGAGGAGAGGTTACCACCACACGGACCCGCAGAGGAGTGTCAGGCAACCTTCTCGTTTCAAAGACTTATGTTAGGTAGAATCAGATCAAACTGTGTTGTGTTAATTGTCTTGCAGAGTTGCAGTAGAGATTTTAGTGCTAGAGACAGTTCCTGTCTTCTTTTCAAAAAGGGGACGCAGCGTAGAGTATGCGCAATAGAGTAAGATGTAGAATACTAATAGACGTTAGACCTCGCGCCCACCGTGTAGGTGTTTGACTTGATTTCTCTCGTTCTGTAGCAAGACCAATAAGCCGCAGCCACAGACTTTAGGGAACGCGCTGGTTCAGCTAGTCATGCATGCAGCTGAAAGCACCTGCATTTGGGTTGTTCTTGTGTTTCGAAAGTTCCAGTGGGTTTGGTAATCTGCATTTGATGCTCTGCTAACAAGTTAGTTTTGCGACACAATAGTAGACAAGGTCATCTTCTGCATGCTGCATCATCTTGATTTAGCAGGTTTCATGATCTGCAGCTACCGCAAACGCATCAGTTCACTGCTCAGACTATATATAGATATTTCAGTTTCGGATTTCCCAATAAGATTTCGCATTGTTATTGTATACAGGTTTTTTCATCAAGAACCATGCATATAGAAACCCATGCACGGAAAAGAATAGCTAGGTCTAATTAATTATTTAATACGTGAGATATATTTCACGTGGATGCTAGGGTTCGTGGCTTGAGATATGTACAGTAGTAGCCAAGATGTAGAAGCGTCATATGCATGAAAGCTATCTATGTTGTATACTTCTACCAATTACAAACTCTAGCTATAACCCAAAGCAATGTCCGTTATCCGCAAACATCTAGAAAACAATTATTATGGAAGTGTCTAGAGTGGTTACAGTTCTAAGCCACTCAGCATTCAGTAATAAAATACCGCATATTTATGCTCACGACCTATTTTGAAGACGTTGAGGTTACACCTGTTGCTGATCCGCTGCCCTCGCCATTGTCCAAAGATTTCAGAAGCCGAAAGAGCCCTGCTGCTTCACGAATACGACTAAACTCAATACAGAAAGCTTGAACTTCAATAAACAAATCCTGACAACATAAACGTAAGTCTGCTTTCCATGTACAGCTGTGATATTAGCAAAATGACAAATAAAAAGACCCACTTTCACGTCAATTATCTTGTTTCTTATCAATGATTGTAGAAACACACAAACCTGCAGGCAGCAACAAATACAAGAATAAAGACAATCAATTTGAACAGCCTAAAATACAAATATACAATTAATACCAACAGCAGAAGTTCCTAATTTCGCATTCACAGAGAAAAGCCAAATCATTATGATAACTCTACTCAATAGCGACAAAACAAGAAACAGCGATATGCTGTAAGTATTTCAGCATACGCTATGTACAACATTACATACGTAATAGTAAAGGTCACTCCATAAAATTTCAGTTAAGAGCCATCAGAAACGGAATTCTGAAGGAAATGTGACCAAGTCTGAGCGAATAACTCAAAGGTGGTCACTCACTTCCTGTCTGCCTATAGATATGTCCGTGGATGTGTGTGTGTGTGTGTGTGTGTGTGTGAGAGAGAGAGAGAGAGTGTGTGTGTGTGCGTGCGTGCGTGCCTCCCCGTGGTGACCCCGGGGAAACAGTGTTTTCACTTTGTGTTTCAAATAGTTCAGAAGTAAAGGAGGATTGACAGTTCACAGATGTGTAGAATTCTAGCAAGCACAATATTCATTCATCAGACTTGTTGTCTCTTGGAGGCAAGCGTGACCGTCTTACCGTAGCTATTGAACAGGACAGAACAGGACAGGACAGGGGCGTGCGTTGGTGTGTGTGTGTGTGTGTGTGTGTGTGTGTGTGTGTGTGTGGTGTGAGTGTGGTGTGTGTGTGTGTGTGTGTGATGTGTGTGTGGTGTGTGTGTGTGGTGTGGTGTGTGTGTGTGTGTGTGTGTGTGTGTGTGTGGTGTGTGTGTGTGTGTGTGTGTGTGTGTGTGTGTGTGTGTGTGTGTGTGTGTGTGTGGTGTGTGTGTGTGTGTGGTGTGTGTGTGGTGTGGTGTGGTGTGGTGTGGTGTGTGTGTGTGTGTGTGTGTGTGTGTGTGTGTGTGTGTGTGTGTGTGTGTGTGTGTGTGTGTGTGTGTGTGTGTGTGTGTGTTATATGCTCCTGGTGAAGTTGGTGTACTTGTGAGTGAGTGTGGTATGTCTTGCTTAAAAATGTGTTACACTTCAAACTGTGCTAAGTCCAAGAGTTAGTGCGGTCAAAGTAGTCCAATTACAATACACAAGCAGTATTTGCGTTTTGGCCACATAACAACCACATTAGACAAACCATCAACGTTCATGAAAGGTTTCATCAGATCTGTCTAATTTATGTTTGCAATTAGAGCCTTGTTAGAAATATTATAAACAACGTTATTATTTATACCAAAACGTACACAATCCGGAAACGTTCATGTCCCGTATGTGCCAAATGTTTGTATTAAATGCTTTGCAACAAGTCTCATGGTATTCAGAAAGCTCATAGCTGTAAACACGAGGGTGTCCGCCATGATGCAATCAATATCAACCAGACAGACAGAACTTTGGAAAGAGTACACGAGTGCACTCAAAGCATTAAAAACAAAACAAAATTTACAATAAAGGTAGCACTGCACAGTTAGATTGACACATTCCTCAGTTGCAATGCCAACTACTAGTACCCTTCAAGATTCTTTCTCAGTCTGCTGAGAGAAAAGAACTGAAAATATAGCAAGAGCAGAACAAGACCTAATTGAATGTAGCTCTCTAGCAGTAAAACCAATGCACAGTAAACGTTCCTTAGATACATATATGTTTACAAGCATTTCAATGCACAACAAGTCAAACACAAAGCACAAAAACATTCTTATATACAAATATAACCATTAGTACCAATACAAGAACATATGAAAGTCTCACCAATCTAACAAGTCGGTTCTGAATGTATTTATCCTTGATTGTTTCACAGCTCGATATGCAGTTTGAAATGTACAGATGTATAAATTCCTTCGGAAGGTCAACTGCCTAAAACAAGAACGTAAATGCTACAACAGACTATTACCAACAACAATAACATTTACAGTTGTAAGCCTATTGACAACTTCCATTGAGTGCAATGACATTTCCATATTGACAAGCACTGAGAAATACCTAAATCCGCAAAAATGATCAATTACTACACAAAATTTCTCAATATGACCACAGATATCCAAAAACTTATCCCCGTAATTGTAAAATGTGCTGCACCATATTTCACTGTTTCACTCCACACAAACAAGCATAATAACAGTATTTGCTGACTGCAAAAGTGTATATGAACAAACTCACATACAACTTGTTCAAATGCATACTACAGTCTGTGTCATAGCATTGTTCACCTTTGCTGCTACTGTACAGTCAAGGCAACCCTGAAGTATATGGTACAGCTGTAAAGTTGAGTTTAACATTACACAAAAATAGTGAAGCCATCTACATATAACAGTGCTAAGGCTGGCAATTTTAAATCAATGTTTTTCGTCTCAATTTCCCAGTCCAACAAACGCAAGGGTGCAGACAAATAAAAATTTAAAAGCAAGTTGATATTACCAAAAGACGATAATCCTGTGACAACTGACTACATTAAATTTATCTTTGATAATAATAATAATAATAAGTTTATTATGTTATAGCATAAAACCTTGTAAGTGCAACAATATACAACTGAACAATTAAACATCAAATGTTAAACATACCATTTAACACTTCTCACTTTCATTCATTTGACTGTTTCCTTAAGTCAGCTGATACAAAACCTACCATAGGACCTAAATGAATGCCTTGCCAACAGTTGTTTCCCCTCCATATTGAAACCCAAGGCTAAGACTTGCCAGAGATTCAATAATGTAGATTTCTAAAATTTCAAGTCGGAATTAGGTCACCTGTCAGCAACATACTTCTGTCATCAGTATGCTTCCTAGGAAGCCTCAAGGCACTAGCTAATGCAGACCCTTTAATGAGTTGCTAGAAAGCTTTCATTTCTGTAAATATCTCATCAGACCTACTAGGCATGACAAGATTTTTGGAATTGAATGCCATGTGGTTTCCAAATTGCAACCATACAGTTGCATTTGGTAGTCGAGGTTTACTTCCACACACAGTTGTTTTCACTTGAGGTAGAAAATGTGCCAACAGTGCAGTGAAAAGAGTCTGACAAAGCGAGTAACCAGTTCCACTATCTAGACCATATTCCTTCTCCAAAACCTGCTGAAACAATCTGTCCGGCTTTATTTCAACAACATGCCATCAGATTTTTACTTTTGTTCCTAGCTCAACTAGATGACTAAAGAATTCGAAAAGATGCAAGGCACAGCTCCATCTGCACTGCTGACCTTATAAAAGTAAAGAATTCCTTTGCTGCCTGCATGTCCCAGGCTCCTTAAGTTGGTTTCAATATTAATGTGCCTACACCAAGCTAAATGTCCAACCTTACTTACATGGTTAGTGTTTTCTCATCAGCCAGACAAATGTCAGATCAAACTTAGACCTGCCTGTGGATAACCTTAATCGACGCTAGATAAAACGTTGATACAAAAGAAGCTTAATAGCAATACAAGAATCAAAAATCTTAACAAAGCAGTAGAATCTTTCCAATCATTTTCATTGTGACAATATATATATATATATATATATATATATATATATATATATATATATATATATATATATATATATATATATATATATAACAGGGTCCAACGAAGTTAACTTCCACCAGAGCCCTATATTTCAAGGCCATAGGAACCAGTCCAGTCGGTCTGCTTTTGTACAGACAATCTTTTAAAAAGAATTTACGACAATCAAAGATTGCCCAAAAATTTTCAGTTGAAAATTAGGCACATGTATACTCAAAAACAAACTAAATTATAGCATCTCAACTTTAATTAATTGCTGTTTACGCTGCCCTGTGGTCATTGCATAGCCACATATTACAGTAATTATTGCTAAACAAAAGTATTAGTCAAGAGCCCATTGTGCAATACAGAGCTAAGAATAATAATAAGAATAATAATAGAACAATACAATACAGTGTGTGTGTGTGTGTGTGTGTGTGTGTGTGTGTGTGTGTGTGTGTGTGTGTGTGTGTGTGTGTGTGTGTGTGTGTGTGTGTGTGTGTGTGTGTGTGTGAAACACATGTTTACTCTGTTATCTGATTAGATGACATCAACTTAAGAAGAACTTCAATAGCAATAAGTGGATTGTTTTCAACAAGATCAGGTAGCTACACACAAACTACATTTTAGTAAACAAATTAACAAACAGTATAGACACGTGTTGCATACCTTAGTTGGCGTCAGACCAATGTGATACACCAATTTTGGATCCTTGTCTATTTCACTCAAAACTTGCTACATCAACAGCACACTTCAATCATTTCAAAACACACTCTTCTAACTGCAAAAGACACACAACTACAAAATGAAAACTAATTATGCAATGTCATGATTTAACACTACTTACAATGCTTAGTATTTACTTGCCACAGAAACACAAAAGCATTGTACAAGAACGTATGCCTAACAGTTTGAGTTAGCTGTGCTTCAGTCTGCACTAGCTGTGATTACCAATAAAACCCTATTGAAAAAGCATTCCAAACTGAGTTAACTCTGTATAACAACATGTAGTCAGGGTTGTCCACAGCATACAAAAGGCACGCGCTCCGCCATGCCTTGGCTTCCAGTTGGTACAGGCCCACCATGCCTTCCTGCATGAGTAGGCAGTGATTAGGTATGAAGACAATGAACTTGTATTTGTATTTTTTGAAAAGCGGGAAGTTAATTGAGGCTAACAAGTAGTTCCTGGAATGCTTGGATAAAGATCATAAGACCAACTAGGGGTAAGACTGCCATATGGCATGAATTTAATTATAATACAAGTACTCAAAGATCAACACTGGTTGTCAGCACTGCCCACTATTTAGGTCAGTATCTGATGGCAACAAACACGTCTGTAGATATCTGGCCCTTCCAATCCTATGTACTTTTAAGTTCTCAGGTTCTTGAGATCAGGAAATTTTCCACAGGCTGTAATTATGGCTTACTATAGCTATCATGTGGTCAAGCACAGTGAACTAAGACAGCGAGAAACTTTCTTTGTTCCTGAGCATTCCATGACAACAGTTTGTGGCATCTCAGTGTATCAAAGCTTTTGTGGGGGCAGCACCATAAAAATTGGAATGGGCAAGGCCAAAGATTCAGAGTAGGCGTGGTTATAACAATTTCCGCCGTGCCTTACAAAACTCTTGGGACACCCCTGGTAGAATAGCAAAAAATAATTCACACCACACCCTCAAAACTGCCTGGCATCAGCCAACGATGCCACAGCATTGCAAGCAAAATGCCTTCCAAAAATTGTACTAAACAAAACAGTCTTGAGTATATTATGACATCCATAACTCCCATCCATAAATAATTAATGTATTGATAAACTTTTGCAGGAATAATATAAACATAAAAACACCAAAAATTCTACCATTGCAAATCCTCCTTTAGCTGCAAAATGCTCGAACACCTCGTCCCAAATGATTCTTCTCTCCTCACCATGCCTTCGCCAGAGATTGCAAAGTTTAGCCAGCGCTTCATCAGTTTCTTGATTGAACCAATCATCAACCACAACTGCAACACCTTCCATTTCTTCCTCTTGGTCACCTGCCACATTTGCCACCTGCTCCTCCTCTAACTGTTCTTGTCACCACCAAGCGCTTGGGGAGATGGGGTCAGTCTTGATAGATATGTGTGTGATGTAGCCAGAGACTATTAGTCGCCAAAAAAATTGTTGGTCGTTTGTTAGCCGTGCCGCTCCATCGCGTTCAGTCACTCCCCCTCTTTTCAACACCTGTTCGGCCAACTGCAACTTCTTCCCTACCAACTTCAAATACTCGTCAACAGATATTGCACACATGCGCAAACTAGCTGGCCACAAATGCCTCTACAAGATTGTACAACTCCACTCAATAATATTGCTCCAATGCTTCCTCAAATGTCTTCAACTGAATCCGTGTCTCCAACCTAACTCCTGCATTTGCCTTGTTGGTAACGAGCTGATTAAGAACTTCCACATATCTAGTTAGCCATAGCCGACCTCCTCTCTTCAGCATCGACACCCTAGTGAAGTGATGGACGGGCCGTAGAAGATGGACAAGCAAGTTGTAAACCTTGACTGATTTGATACCTTCAAGGTTGGTAAATTTTGCATATAAGGTTCCACCATGATTGAATCTTGACCTCAGTCAATCGTCTAATGGTGTAAAAACAACCTATCGGTCTAAACTGACACCAAGAGGCAGATGATAGCAATTCTCCACAGACATTGTGAAAAGAGTGGGATCTTCACAAAGAACGAAATGTCCTACAAATTACGTGGATACCCACTGCATTCTGCGGCACAGGTTTGGACGTCTCGCCTGCAACTGACAAACCTATCTGCGTTCTCCTTCTGGCCAAAGTTGGTGGCACGTATGAAAGGGAAGTGCAGATGTAGCAGACAGTCAACAAAAGTCTGGGTGGGAACAAACTTGGTGCTTCCTTGGGTTAGGTAAAGCTGGTCCTGCTGTGACGGTACAACAGTGTGGCCTTTTGATGTGAAATGTAGGCACACTTCTTCTTTGAGACCAGGCCTCAAAGACGTCTCCAGGATCACCTGGTGGTCCGCCAGCACCAGTGGCTCAAATTTGTACCGCTCGTAGCCAGACCTGTCTCACTTGCAAACACGAGGATTGGTAAGTACGACAGTCTGGCCGCACAATTGCTGTAACAGGGGGAACAAGTCGTCATTAACACACTCATTGAAACAATAGTAGTCGACATCTAGACGACATAGCTTGTCAAATTCTTCAATCGGGAAAGGCTCCATTGAAAAAGACAATCGAAAAGACTGAAGAATAGGCACCAACCAAGCCTATATATAGACAGAAAAGCCTTGCGTAATCATCAACCAATCGTTGACAAGATACTGCCCACTGGGCAGGGCACAAAAGGTTACATAATAACCAGCCAATCTGAACCAAAGTACCACTGAGGGGAGACAAGAGTGCCGCGCCCAATCGGATATTCCATTTCAGACTGGAAGCTAACAGTATGTAAACCGAAAGCAAACAGAAAATACACCAGAACTAAACTGGAAATAAAATATTATTGTAACTAGGGCTCGGCTACAATTCTTTCCCTTACATGGTCAAATTTAATTTATAATTTTAAAAATTGGTTTATAGGTTCTCTACACTGACATAACCCTATGTACAAACATTTGTAGAAACAAGACTTAATTTGATGCCGTCAATGGTCTTTAACCAAATGGAACACCGTATGTTAGTCAAAAAAATAAGTTTTCCCCTTATATGGTCAAATTTAATTTAAAATTTTTCAAATTTGGTTTTTAGGTTCCTTAATTAACAGCGAAAACAAGTATTACCCTGTTTACTGATGCAGCAGTAACGCCAACAACATCCATCAGTACGTGCTATTATTCCTCTAAACAGCGCTTCTATATCTACACTGCCCATAATTAAAACCACGAGTCGGATAATTGGTGGCCCCAATCGGATAATTGATTGGCTGAGTTGGATAATTGGTTGCCCCAACTGGATAATTGGTTGCCTGAAGCAAATAATTGGTTGCCCCAACCGGATAATTGATTGACTGAGTCGGATAATTGGTTGCCCCAACTGGATAATTGATTGGCTGAGTCAAATAATTGGTTGCCCCAACCGGATAATTGCGAGGGAAATACTGTAGTAACCAAATTGCCAAACTTGTAATGATGCACACCTTACTTAATTAAGCAAATAAGCTTGATCAAATTAAAGTCTGTTCAATAATTGGAGGACGTGGAAACTGCGGTTAATAGATAAAGAATTGAAGAGCAGAGATAGGCGTTGTTAATTCCTGCTAGTGAAATAAACGGTTCCAGTTTAGCCATGAACTTAAGTTCAAAGGTTCAACCAATGCTTCAACTACATAGGCTTGCTAGCTACAGCTTTTACTTATTAATCCATAGTGCAAAGCACGTCCCCGTCAGCTTTCAAGTAGTGGGCGCTATATCAGTGGCTTTGAAGTTATCTGACACCTGGTGTAAATGCAAGAGGAAGGCAAGGCCAAGCGCGTGTCATACAGGAAGTTACAAATTGTGTCGTAATAAAGAACCAATCACAGTATTCATTAACTGATCTGGAGCCTCCTCCTTGTGAGCTTTCCAATGATGTTGGAATCAACCTGCTAGGACGTCCAGTTCAGGAGAAATGGGTTTTTCCCCACGTCCTCTCCAATTATCTAATGGACTTTAGCATTGAAAACATGAATGTGACATTCTCAACTATCCAGACTCCATACAAAGAAGTCAATCTCTGCTTTACACTCTCACATTACAATACAACCATTTCATTTAATTAAACAACAGAGTGCTACAGTACATGCCAGCAACAGCACTGGATACCCAGACATTGCAGTGCCAGCAGCAACATGACCTATTGCTGCTGCGTATCACCAGCAATGTAAATGGAGTTTAGTGTTTCAAAAAATTTAAAAAATTAATTCTTTTACTCTTAATTGCACTGTTGCGTCCTCTGCGGTTCTCTGTTGTGGTGCTTCTTATGCATGCCCATCTTTGCCCTTCTCATCCCAATTCAACCTTGACACCTCGTCATGCAAAGTTGCTCCATTGTTCTATATATAATTATGTAATATGTAGTATTCCCCATCACAGCGTACAAATTATACATAACACCGGCTGCCGACTGCTCTTCCACTGATCCTAGACAGAATAGAAGCTGATGCTACCATTCCTACAAATTTGTCTCAACTCCTGTTAGCAACGCCAGCAAAGGTGGTAAACAGTATACCGCCGACCGACTTCTCTCGCCCCACCAGTCGCTTTTCTCCCCTCGCCCTAGAGCCTCCATTTAAACCCATCGACATGCTGGGCATTGTGCAGCAGTGATAGATCACGCGACTGCTGGCACTGCATGGTCTAGGTATCCAGTGACATTGTCGGCACTGTAGTCACGGTGTTAAACAATGCTGCTGACCTGCTGTTGTTGAAGAACTAGTGGTCCCTTAAAGGCTTTTGTCATTAGTTTGCGCACTTCCATACCTGTCACAACAAACAAAACGTTACTATCAATTATTACTGAGCCAAGCAAATAAGAATAACATGCTGCAAACAAACCTCCGGTATTGCTTACACACATGGCTGTATCCCATTCTGGGACAAATTTTGCTTCCAAAGGATTGAGCCATACAACCTGAGACCACAAATCAACTATTCAACAATGTTGACGTCCAAGAAGCAAGAATGCAGGACAGCTAACATACAATTAAATATGCAAACTAATGCATAAATCATTAGGCATGAACACCCACATGCACACGTCCACGCATGTGTGCGCGCGTGCGCACACACACACACACAGATCACATTTAAATGATTACATGATTACAAGCATATACCAACAGCCACCAACATCATCTTACCATCGTAGTAACAAGTGTTGCACAAGACCTCTGTATAATTGCCACTAAAACATGCAAGCTTACTAATGAAGTCATGCAACCGCAGTTGTATTAAAATAATTTCTTAATCAAGTAGTGATAAACCAAGCGTCTTACATCGTCATCACATGAATAAACTGGAGGTGCTGGCCTCATAAAAGTCAATTCAAACGGCACATCCACAACACTCTTTACTCCAGTTCCACACAAAAGGGCATCAGCTGTCTGGCCAGCAGCAGTTGAATCTCGACTAAGAAACAGCAAAAACAATACAACATCAAATACACTCTCATGACCAACAACTTCACTGTTAGACAATATTAACTTCTCCATATATTGTACCAAAACCACAAAATTCAGATAGAAAAACTTGCAAAGTATAAAATATTGCAAAATAGTAAGGTTCCAGTAGCAACAGCCTTGCGATCAGGATGTATTAATAAGATCACAGTCATATGCAAAATACTACAATGGCAGTAATCCAACCACACAAAAACACGTACTCTTTAGCTACTACTGCAAACCACAAGCCATCACCAACTGCATTGCAACTGATTACAATCGTTATAAAAGAAGACTGGCAAAAGTTGATAATTGCTGAAGTCAGCTAGGTATAGTCATCAATCAGTAAGGCCGTGTTTCCACTATCTGCACCTTAAACTAGTTTAGCCTAAATGCGTTTAAAACTATCCAGTTCAAGAGAGTGACTGTTTCCACTAGAAACGTGGACATCCGGGATGTGCAAAACAAACCGTCTAGGAATGCCTTTTTGAAGTATTGGGCTGTTATGTCACCAAGTCAGAGCAACTGTTGGTTGTCACTGATTTTTTCAGCATCTGCTACTAGGAATTTGCATGACGATGACCAAGG
>NW_026912703.1:0-19047 GCF_963422355.1 Corticium candelabrum
ATATAACCGCCGCCTCACTCACTCTTCTCTCACCGTCTTTCCCATTTCCTATGCTGTTGTTCTCCACGAGCACTATTCCTCCAGCGAACGCTAATACGGCAGCAACAAGCAACAAGAGGACCCACAAGAAGAAGCAGTGTTGTACGCCCTTGTTGTAGGACGTCCACGAGCAGGACGCGACGACAATGAAAACGAACGACGCGAGGAGGAGACTTCCGGCCACTTCCGACGAGTGGACACAGAGAACGTAGAGCGAGACTCCGCCGATAATGGCACCGTCCGCAATCGACGCGTAGGCGAGCCTTTTCAGAAACTCTTTCTGTGTGTCTAGAGGCATGAACGAGTGAGTGTGTGCTTTGTGCGCACGCGCGTTGAGTTTGGAAGTCGGACAGGTAGCCGGTCAACTGGCCGGTGTAAAAGCGGATTGTTCCTGGGCTAATGTGCGCAAGCGTAATATTATTGAAAACGACTTGCGCTTGCGCAAAGAAGTTGCCTCGGATTACATGTGTCAGATTGTTCCAGAGTACGTACGTACAGTGTAGGAGTCCAGTGTCGACGCTATTAAATTATTTTCGGTCAGTTTTAGTATTACTTGCTAAGTCCAACTGTACATCGACATGCAGTGTGTACATGCATGCATCGAATTGTTTACTCTAGGTGGCAAATCTAATTTTGTGTGAAATTACACATACATACATATATACATACATACATACATACATGCATGCATACATATGTATCTGTATATTTGTATATATATTTTGATAGTATGTATGTTGTATAATATGCTGTATAATATACTGTATATACACTGTGTAATATGCTGTATAATATACTGTATATATACTGTATAATATGCTGTATAATATACAGTATATATATATATATATATATACTGTATAATATACTGTATAATATACTGCATATATGCTGTATAAATATACTGTATAATATACTGTATATATACTGTATAATATACTTTGTATATATACTTTTTATATACTGTATAATATACTGTATAATATACTGTATATTTATTATATACAAATATAGTATTATACAGTATACTATATTATACAGTATTATACTGTATACATTATATATATTATACAGTATATATACAGTATATATACAGTACATTATACAGCATACATACAGTATATTATACAGTATATTATACAGCATATAATGATATTATACAGTATATATATATATATATATATATATATATATATATATATATATATATATATATATATATATATGCCGAATTGTGTGTGTAGATATCTGTAAGAAACTGTTGTAACTGTAAGCGATGCGTTCTAAACGTCGTCTTGGTGGGTTTTTAGTTGTCGTGCGGAACGCCTACCTGCCCACACCCACGCTCACCCTAACTCAGCCAAAAAAATCGCCTAGAGAGGCGTGAGATTGTACGGGAACTGGACAACGATAGCGCGAGAGGGTCTGGTATAGCCTCGCAAGCCAGGCTCTTTCGCGCAGTCGATGAGCTAACCGCACGTGAATCACACGAGGAGGAGGAGCTTCTTCCGGAATTGCTCCAGCGCGAGAAGAGCCTGGTCGCTTTCGAGAACGTCATAGTGACGTGGGACCCCCGATCCGGTTTCATAGCTTGCATAAGGCTAATTCGATTTCCTAAAGAGCTCGTTAATTAATGTAATTGCGCTGATACATGAAGCAGAGAGGTAGCCCTCCGCGGAGAGCGCGTGAACACGAAATCCAGTGAAGTTGTTGATGGACAAAGTGCTGGTGAATAATGAGCGTAGGAATGGCCTACATGGGACTGGTCCGCTGAACCTACACTCTCCAGCAACGTTTCTTTCTACTGAACTCATCTGCAGGTTTGCGAGAATTGAAATCGACGTAGAACTGTTCACCACTCTTGCGCGTCTACTCTGACATCTATAGTCTGCGTGGAAAATGGTGTGAGAACTACCTGCCCAGTTTCACTCAATGGTTCATGAAAACAGTGGCCTAGAGCTTGTTGACCTCTACACGTCATGATCAGAGTAGATGTACTGCTAACGCAGTCTATGTGACGGTACTTTCGACTCGGCAAGCAGCACTTTCGTACGATATAACTGGAAACATCTAGGCATGGGAAAACAGCAGTGCAGTGGACCTACCATGTTCAGGAAGTGTAGAGTTGACTCGTAGTTGCACGTGTACTACGTACGACTTGTTTCAATGCACGGATTCTGACTGTTACTTATATACACTAACCGCGTACAATGAGTTCATTTCACAAACTACCGCGCTGCAGATCTAGATTCGGCGGTGTGCTGTTGGCGAAACTGAATGCTGAAATGGAGTCGTGACACTGCAGAATATTACATGGCTGAGCTGTCTACATACGTACTAGAAGCGAACGATGATGTCAACTAGGTACTTAGTGCAAAACAAGCAAGTGCGTGAAGCGATGTCGCGTGTTCTCAACTTTAATACCTACATGCTTACCTAATAGAATTAGCTTTATCGAGCTATGAAACCGGATCGGGGGTCCCACGTCACTATGACGTTCTCGAAAGCGACCAGGCTCTTCTCGCGCTGGAGCAATTCCGGTAAAAGCTCCTCCTCCTCGTGTGATTCACGTGCGGTTAGCTCAGCGACTGCGCGGAAGAGCCTGGCTTGCGAGGCTAGGTCTGGTACAAGGATAAGTGAGTCATGTACAGTACTGTAGTAATCGGTTTCAAAATTAGGAGTCTTGTGTTGTTGAAAAAATTGTTCGTCGTGTCAGACAAACGACTAACTGCAAAAAGACGGCGGGACTTGTCGGCGCTTGATGGACCAATTTCAAAATTTCGATTTCCAGCAGAAGCTCAACGGCAATTATTCTGGTCAAGATATGAGTGATTAAGTACTTAATTTATTATTTGTGGCTTACCTAAACTTTTCTTATAACAGTAAAACATTGAGTCACGTGATTTAGTCATAAATGTTTTAGCGCGCGTTATGTCAGACGCTAACACATTTGCAATGGTATTGTCTCTACTAGACTATACTAGTAGTACATATACAACTACGCTTTATTAACTTAACATTAAAAGAGACCGAGACTACCGCAGAGAGGCTGGTTGTGTTTGCGACGGCGATAATGTTTGCCATTGTGTACCGGACACCTCGTTACGTGGGCGGGACCCTAATCGACCACGTGGTCGTCTTTCCCTATCGAGTATTGTTGTCATGAATGCGGTCTGCTTCGTCTTCTTGCTGCTACTCAAGTACACAGCGAGTGCAGCTCCACATTGTCTTGCTAGTGTGCAACAGAAGTGCTCGAATGATACAGACTGCCAATTCCTTCTCAAGAACTATTTGCTGGGGTGCGCTAGCGTATTTGCCGGGCAAGTGTGCAGCGAGACATGCAAGACTGCATACGACCAACTGCTGAGAAACTCCGTCGGGTCGCAGTACTACTCTTGTAGCTGCTACGAATCTACAATTTGCAATCTCTACAAAAACAATTTGTTGCGGCAATGCTTCGATGGCGTCGCCCCAACGCCTGGATTTATCAGCACGGATGACTCCAACACAGGCAGAGAATCTCTTTCTTGCGTGCTGCTAAACTCAGTCTGCAATTCTTTCGTATCTACTTGCCAGCGTCGCTACCAGACTTTTATTGTCACGTGTCAAGACGCCTTCGATGGCTTCGACTGCTCGTCACAATGCAACTATTCTGTGTACCACATGTTGAGGCATCCGGTCACTCGCCGATTTCTGAGCTGCGACTGTCTCAACGATACGGTTTGTCGTCGGCGCGAGAACAACCTGTTGCAAACGTGTTATAACGGAACGACACCGGATGCGCCACCTCCGGACGCCACGCCTACAATCTATGCTCAAGGCACGTGCGAGGCTTTACTCGAAGAATGTTTCTCTTCCGACTTTCAAACGTGCGGGAAAACGTTTCTAGCCGTCGAAGGCTTTTGCGCTCAATCTCCCAATCCGGTGAGCAGTGCGGATGCATCATGTTCCACACCCTGCGAAGACAGACTTCGAAAGGCGTGGTCGGCGACTGAGTTTGCACGTAAGGTGTCGACCTGCAATTGCACGAACGGGAATTCCTCCGAATGTCTCAGAGTGTCGAGTTACAGCAAGATGTTCGAGAGGTGTGGCTTTAACGGTTCCACTGACGTCATAACGACACCCGCCGTCACTCAAATTCCTCACATTTGGTGCGAATCGGTCGTCGACACGTGCAAGAACAGCGACTGCGTCGATTCCGTTCCTCGAGCGTTTCGCGAAACGTGCGCCTACTTGTTTGCCGACTCGCACTATCGGACGCTCAGTCTGAATCTGTCTGCGTGTACGAACGAGTGTCGTTCGGATCTTACCGCATTGGCTGATACTAGGGCGGCAATTGTGATTAACAGTTGTGTGTGTATGAAACCTTCGTCGAGTGTGTGTCAAAAGGTGTCGCTGTATCGGTCCGTCTTTTTGCTCTGCGATATCGAAATGGGGTCTGTGACTGTGTCTGCGACTGTGTCTGCGACTAGTACGAGTTTGGATGTTGCTACACCGACGACTAGAGGTGGAGAAACAGTGAAGACGCCTAGTGTTTTGGGTTTGGTAGTGGTAATGTTCGTACAATGCTTTGTGACGTTTTAGCCTGCAGTGAAAATGTTTGCAGTCAGTTCTGATTTGTATTGGTTGTCGTCACGTCACGGGGTGACCTCGTGAAATATATATCTCTAGGCTCTTCTCGCCGGATTTGAAAATGTGCACGGAATTGTATTGTGTGGCGTTTTTTAAATGTTTTTTCAAGCTCAGTGCCCCAAACAAATTTTAGCGCCAGTTTACTGAAAAATCCTTAATTAAAAGCAATTTACAAAAATGGCAATAAATGATGCTTGCAGCAAGAAACTCAATTATCATACATTTCTACCCCCGTGCATAGCTTGAGAGTACCTTTTTGCTCTAAATGCAATTTCAACTGCTAATGTGGTATACATGAGATATATAGATACCAGTATGATAATGTTTATTTTTTCCTGTCAGAAGAAAGGGCTACTCAATTAACGCGCGCTAATAGCAACAATGCAAACTACTGCATGCATATGCAAAAGCACTCATATAGATACCACTGTATAGATATGCTACATATCATCCATTTGCGGTATCTTGCCTTTTCGATAATATACCGCCAAAAGAGTTTAATCAACAAACTTGCTTCGACTGCATAGTTTCTTGTTCTTCTAGTTCAATCCGCAACATCTATAGCAAAGTCAGAATTTTGTTTTAGTTTATATCCATTCTGATAAACAGCAACATTGTATGCAAGCCTGGTTGCTCCGATTGGGACATATCTGAGCGAACTTCAGGTAATGCGGAACTAGAAACTGTGATAGGCTTTATCATCTCTCTGCTTTCACGCAATTGTGCAGTAAGACCGTCTAGTCGAATGGTTAGAGACTCTATATCTAAAAACGTATTTACAAACAAGTACACTCGTTTGCTTTTAATATAAGATGTTTAACTCGTTTTACGGTATTCGTAGGCGCGTCGCGTTTGCCAGCTCAAGTAGACTGACACGTACAACGGAGTTCTGACTGTCTAACGAAACGCCGCGTCCTAGCTAGACAATACGTATTTGTTGAAGCTCTGCAGCTGTACATACAGCACAGTTTAGTGTAGTAAAGGATTGATCATACTGTAGTACGGGACGTGTTACTAGTTAACTGTAGGTGGCATTTGTAGTATTGTAGTGTGAGACTGCGAAGATGGGAAGCATGCGCAGTCGACGAATGGTGCTTTTGGCGGTGCTCTAAATACATCAGTTATTCGGTCATTCTACATGGCGTAGTCGGCATGGCTGCAAAAGTGGGACGAGCCCCAAGAGAATTCGTTTTAGACTACGGCCGCAACGTGGCTTGAGTTTGAGCTCTGGCTTGACGATGTCAATGACTACATGTCAATCTGCGAGGTTACGGAGCCTGTGGAGAAAACAGTCTGTTCCTAAGCTGCGGAGAGTTTGCCTCAAACTTCCAGACCAGACAGCTCGCGCTTCTAGTTTGGACCAAACGATACTAAAATGATTTCGGACGTATTTATCAAAAAGCGATGCTAAATGGTGGATCCAAACATCGAAACGCTTTCGTTTCTATCCATCTCAATATTGTTTTGTTTACCACTATCAGGCGAGTAACACAATGATGCAGCAAAAGAACGACAAGTTGACCCTCAACCTTTCCTGTCGAGAGCTGTTTGTGAGTTTTGACACCAGTATTGACGTGACTGGTGTCGAAAAGTGTTTGTTACTTTTCTCAAACACGACAAATCAGCCTTCACTTCATCAAGGAGGAATTGACGCGAGGACGTCATGTTTCCTATTTTTCCCAAGCTGACGTCGGTAGGATTCCAATGTCAAACTGAGATCTGAATTGACGACTTTTTCTACTTCTGAGAAAATCCAACCGAGGACATCACTTGCTCTGTCGAGATTGGTGAGACAACTGAAAACAAGATCTACAGAAGTGTTACCTAAAATAGTATTTCACAACCTGACTGTGACAGGCCTGTTTTGTTAGCATTGCGGCGGCAAACCGTCTTATATCACCTTTCTTGTTGGGATATTCAGCTTGCTCTGATTCACTCATGTCAAACAACATACGCGACGTGTCACGTGAGGATATCGAAATCTTGTCGAGTCGCCCCACGCGTGTACGTAAAGCGCCTCCGTTCAAATAATCGAGTAACGCTACAGTACTGCGGATTGATGTGAATGAATCGTCAAGAAAATTTATTCCTCTACGAAACATGCGGCTCACAGAGTCTATCGTAGTTGTGGCTATTAGGGGTGTGGTTTGGTTTTCTGAAAATCTATTCATGACGTCTTGTGAGTGGTTGTCCTTCAAAGACACCGCTTCTTCACCCGAAGTGTTGTAACTATCAGTCCAGGAAGACTGACATACATGTATGAACGTGACTACTCGGTTATGGTTGAACGTAATCATTTGATACAACTGCTTGGATTATTTTTGACGAACAAACTTAGTTGGGCATGCTAATTAAGTTTGCTGTCACTGACTGCACGCGCCAAACTAGCCATCCCACAGTCTAATCTTGTACACGTTGGTTATTAGTATGTGCAACAGTCGGTTCACAGTCTAGCTATTAAGTCTGAAAAAGTCTTAACAATTATGTATGGCAAGTCTAGCTCGTGGTGATGATCGATTCTTCTAATACGCAACGAAGGCAGAACTCGCGACACTTTTGGGGGTAAAGGCAAACAAGCTTAAAGGAGCATTGTCATGTATATGTATTTATGATTGTTTTGTGTATTTCTGCACCATCTGCCATTCGTATTATTGCAGAACTTTTAAATTGTAATTAGTCATCAGTTTCATAATATCTTATTACAGATTTGATGGTACAGTTAATAATGTAGTGTATCGATGAGATTATAGAGGACCTGGTTTGTGTGTGTGTGTGTGTGTGTGTGTGTGTGTGTGTGTGTGTGTGTGTGTGTGTGTGTGTCTGTGTGTGTGTCTGTGTGTGTGAGTTATATGCAGTACACTCTTTTTGGGAAAAGACAAAGAAATGCTGAATGTAACATCTCATTGTTACAGCCACCATTTTTTGCTAAACGCACTTTGAACTTGAAGATGCCATGCATGGCTTCATTTCTGCAAATGTCGAAAGAGCTCGCCAAAAGACTACAGTATATGCATTCATAATGAATTTACCATTTTAGCTGTAGTACAACTTTCTTCAGATATAAATTGCATCTGTTGGTTTAGGTGTGATTATTGTTCTCATTTTACTGAAATGATGCTATCTGAGCCAACTATTTGTTACCTTGTTGCTAGGCTGTAGTGCGATGGTCTGGCTGTGTTGTTATCCAATACAGCAGTAAACAAGGTAGTTGCAGGTACCAGTCTTCGATGTGAAACAAGATAAGAAACTGTAACGAGCTACGGGCATGCAAAACACATGTAATTAGTGGTCAGCTCGTTACATGATCTACGTTAATTCTTTTATTCTACAAAACTCTCGCAAGGATTGTAGTTGAACACGGACGTACTAGCCTAGATCTTTTGGTCTTCATCGAAAAAATCAACAAGATGAAAGATGTCAAGTCGATTGTGTGTCTAGAGCAACTGCTGCGTTACATACGATGGAGGGATACCTTTGAACGGCTCAAACTGTCGCTAGCCAAAATAAAGGTGTAAGCTCATAAATCCGACGGAGTCACAGATCGCGCCAAACATCTGCTGGACTCGAACCGATTGCAACTAACCCATCCGACTGTGAACTGACGCTAGTGCTTTTACAGTGTCTGATTATGAGACAAATTTTTGCTTAGGCACATTTGTATGTGTACATGTGATGTTTGTGTAAAATATACAAGCTTTGGCTTCTTTGGTTCCTGAACCACAAGTCTTTCCAGCAAACCTTCAATAGAACATATACAGATGTGCCTAGTAAACACCATGTATGTTGTGCCAGATGCTTTTCCAGACTGCTGCATGTATGTACCCTTGGGCTTTATAACAAGCCTCGTTGTAGTATAAAAATGAGTCAGAATTGAAACGATTCTTGGTAACAAGCAAGACTCATCTAATTAGTGTGAAACATTTGCTTTTTGGCAGTTGAAAACATGCAAATTTTGTTGCAAATTAGTTCCCTTTGTTGTTGGCCGTTTGACTCGTTTCGTTGTTGCTACTGCAGTGCTGTAGTCTGCATGTATCTGTTGTTATGCAGCCCAATTGTGTAGAGTTACTGTACACAAGATAGTGACACGCGTTACCGTTAGCTTTAAACATGCAACGAGATAACAGATGGAACGTGCTATAGAGGCAAGACAAACAATGGCAATCGAGCACACAAGAGAGATGTCAGCTAACAAATATCTACAAGCTGTAACAACAATTTTCAAAATTAACGACGCCTTTCTATTCGATTTGTACATGATTTCAACTCATTAATTAAAATGCACTCATGTCAAGTTCCAGCTAACATGAAGTGTGAACATATAAGTGAGTGTATCCTAATCGGTCACTTGATCGCTCCACGCGTACAAGCATGTAGTAGTAGTGTACCCGTCGCGGCCGAAAACAAGCAGCGTTTTGCTCGATTTGCATGAGTCAGTATGTATTGCTACGTTCTAGCAAGCTTCTTGCGCGTTTCCGACTCCGACTTCACAGCCTATATCACTTTCTCTTCGTAGTCTTCAGATTGTTCTACCCCACTTGTGGCAAGCACAAGCTTGAACAAAGTCTCGTTTGAGAAGTGAATCACGTGATTTGACGTGAACACGTGTTACTTGATCTGTCGTCGTCACTCTTTCGTGAAACTTCGAAGTGATCGTAATCAAGGAGTGTTTCTGTTAACAGGTAAGGTATTTTAGTATATCATAATGCCGTTTCTGGTCTCCAGGACTCCTTATTGGGATGTAAGCTACCTAGTGCACTGCCTGGTCTATTGGCTATCTTTTCACTTACTGTATACAGAAAGGAGGAACATTGTATTTAGAAAGAGCTAGGTTTCGAAATGACTGCACATGATTTGCTTAGAACAATTGCTCGTCTTTTACCTTTGCTCAATGAGTTGAAAGGAATGTTCGTGGCCTTGCACCATGGAATTGTATTGTCAGAGACGGATATGCATAACATGGTTGAGTGGTATAGCCGTGTTGATGGTGACCGAGACCTGTTGACACGTGCTCTACAACACCCAGATTTTTCAAAAAAGTATCGTGTATATGCTATAGCAGATAACTTGAGTCACCTGCTGAACAGTCTGTCTGAAACTTGATGTGTCATACCGCTTGTCACATTGATATGTTTACAAACTAAATAACTGGTTTCCTTTCTCTGATGTACGCACCTTTTGAAGTTTTTAAGTTAGGAGAAACTAGGTGTCAGCATCTTTTTCTGACTGTAAAGTTGCTGGTTTAATTTGCATTGTACACTGGATTATCATGCGATTGCAACTTCATGTATTGCAAGATAGTGGTTGGATGGATTATGTGATAATATACTGTATTAAATGTAACACGTGTCTGCCTAAACTATACAAAAAACCCAGCAAATCAACACAAACCTCACACAAACACACACACACACACACACACACACACACACACACACACACACACACCACCACCACCACCACCACCACCACCCACCACCACCACCACCATCACCACCACCACCACCACCACCACACCAAGTAAAATATGGTGGTGGGGAGTGGTGGTGGTAGTGGTGGAGGTGGTAGTGGTGGAGGTGGTAGTGGTGGCGAGGTGAAAGTGGTATTGGTTGTAGCAGTTGTGGTCGTGGTGGTCGTCGTAGTGGCTGTAGTGGTGGTGGTGGTGGTAGAGGTGGTGGTAGTGGTTGTAGTGGTGATGGTGGTGGTGTGGTGCGGCGGAGGTGGTGGTATGGTGTAATAGTAGTGGTGGTAATGTGGTGTGGTAGTGGTGGTGTGTAGTGATGGCAGTAGTGGTAGTACTGGTGGTGGCGGCGGTGGTAGTAGAGTGTTGTGGTGGCAGTGGTAGTTGTGGCTGTGGTGACGGTGGTAGTAGAGTGTTGTGGTGGCAGTGGTAGTAGTAGTGTGCAGTGGTGGTGGTAGTGGTAATAGGGGTGGTATTGGTAGTGGTGGTGGTTGTGGTTGTGGTAGAAATGGTAATGGTAGTGGTGGTGGCAGTGGTGGCTGTGGCGGTGGTAGTGGTGTGTAGTGGTGGTGGTGGTAGTTTGAATTGTTGAGGACCCAACCAGATTCCTCAAAATATGGAAGTCTTAAACATGCGGCTGCCGTCACCGACTTTCTGGAAGGGTTAGAGCAGCTCGCCAAAGAGACACGTTGTAATGAAGCCTAGCTACGAACTTCTAATCCTTCAGTAGTGCAATAGTCTCTATAAACAAGATTCGACCTGTTGCTTTGAGTGTGATTCTTCTTCTTCTTATACTACACGCCGTTTTGCTGTTGTTTTGAATGTTGTTTTTTGCTTTAGTTGCATATGGTTGTGAACTGACGCTAGTGCTTTTACCGTGTCTGATTATGAGACTATCATTTTGCTTAGACACATTAGTATGTGTACACGTAATGTGTGTGTGAAATATACAAGCTTTGGCTTCTTTGGTTTCTGAACCACAAATCTTTCCAGCAAACCTTCAATGAAACATATGCAGAGTAATCTAGTAAACACCATATATGTTGTGCCAGATGCTTTTCCAGACTGCTGTATGTATTTTTGGGCTTTTATAATAAGTCTGGTTGTGGTATAAAAATTAGTCAGAATTAAAACAATTATTGGTAAAAAGCAGTTATGTAATTAGTGTAAATCATTTGCTTTTTGCAGTTGAAAACATAAATCTTTTGGTTGGAGATGAGTGCCTTTTGTTGTTGGCTGTTTGACTTGTGTTTTTTGTTGCTACTGCTGTGCGGTAGTCTGCATGGATCTGTTGTTAGGCAGCCGAAATGTCTAGAGTTACTGTAAACAAGATAGTGACACGCGTTGCCGTCAGCTTTCAACATGCAACGAGATAACAGATGGCACGTGCTATAGAGGCAAGACAAACAATAGCAATCGAGCACACAAGAGAAATGTCATCTAACTAATGTTTACAAACTACAACAACAATTTTTAAAATTAATGACGTCTTCCTTTTCAGTTCGTGCACGATTTTCCACTCATTCTAAAGTGCATGCACTCATGTCAAACGAGCAAGTGTCAGGTATCATGCAATGTGAACATGTACATGAGTGTATCTTAATCGGTCACGTAATCGCTCCACGCGTACATACATGTACCTGTCGCGGCCGCAAACAAGCAGCGTTTTGCTCGATTGCATGAGTCAGTATGTATTGCTACGTTCTAGCAAGCTTCTTGCGCGTTTTCCGACTCGTACTTCACAGCCCATGGCACTTTCTCTTCGTAGTCTTCAGTTTGTTCTACGGCACTTGTGTCAAGCACAAAGCTTGAACAAAGTCTCGTTTGAGAAGTGAATCACGTGATTTGACGTGAACACGTGTTACTAGATGTCGTCGTCACTCTTTCGTGAAACTTCGAAGTGATCGTAATCAAGGAGTGTTTCTATCAACAGATATGGTAATTTAGTATATCATAATGCCGTTTCTGGTCTCCCAGACTCCCTATTGGGATGTGGGCTAACTAGTGTACTGCCTGGTCTATTGCCTATCTTTTCACTTGCTGTATACAGAAAGGAGGAACATTGTATTTAGAAAGAGCTGGCTTGGTGGAGTTGTTGTAATTGTCTGCAGCATCTGCTATCCCTATAATCGCAGCAGTTACTGTTAAATCATCAGTAAATGTTTTTAATTAATTAAATGTGGGATGATTTGCTGCCAACTGTAATGTTTATATTGACAAGACCAAATATTTGTTTAACTTCTAGAAAGCTACTGACAGGCAATTTCCACGTGGCATATTACACAACAGCTTGAGTTGCATGCACACATGTTGGCAACATACTAAAAAATGCTGAATGTCATACGTCTTATTGCACAGCCAACTTCTTTTGTTTTTTTGGACTCAAAGATGCCGTGATTTTATTTTAAAATAATTTGTCAAAAAATTGTTTTAATCAATTTACCAATTTCTGCAGTAATTCTTCGGAGATAGCATTGCACTTGTTGGTTTAGATACAATTATTTTTTTGTGGATTTTGCAGCGGATTTTAAAGTAAATTTGTTTATTTTGCTTTTAATTAACAATTGCAACCTTGAGAGTTTTGTGTGTTATTATGCTGGTGTCTAGAGATTTTGTATATCAAATTTTGTTTCTCTAACGAATGACTTGTCCTTTATTTAAAAGTATTTAAGAATAATTTTAAAGTCACGGAATGATACTATCTGAGCAATTCTTGTCAATTTTTGTCGCATAGTAACCAAAAAACTGTTTGTTATTTTATTGCTTTGCAGTAGTGCGGTAGTTTAGCCGTTTTGTTATCCGATACAACAGTATCCACAAGAGAGTTGCGTGCACGTGCATTGGCGCCACGCCACTCTTTGATATGCAACGAGATAACAAACGGTCACGAGCTACGAGCAAGCAAAAGCCATGCAATTAGTGCTCGCTCATCACGTGATTTACGCGCTTTTGTTCTACGAAAGGCTTTCACGAATTGTAGTTGAACATGGACATTATCATTATAATGAGTGTGTTGATAGGCCTTCTGCTACCTTTACTTGGATGGTTGTTTTGTTCTCGAAGACGTCCTGATCGACAAGATTGCGTGTCTAGAGCAATTCCTGATCGACAAGATTGCGTGTCTAGAGCAATTCCTGCTCTAAACGCGATGGAGGAATATCTTGGAACGGCTCAAACGGTTGCTAGCCAAATTAAAGATGTACACACGTGGATCGAAGGGCGATTTCCAGAAATCGTTGCAGTCAGAAGTCGTGCAAAAGCTATATTGGACACGAGCCAATTGCCAGTAAACGATACGACCATGGGACAACTCAAGAAGCTTGTCGACGTCCTCGAGCAATGCAACTCAATTCTCATTAGATGCCACTCGCTCACTAGTTCATGTATTAGATTGGGAACGGATGAACGAGCAGATTCACTTCGGGATAGTATCTCTAGAGAAAACTTGGACATCGCGGTAGTCAAGCAATTTATCGACGAGTTTCAGAAGAAAATGAAGCAAATAGAGCAAATACGTGAAGAATACGACGATATCGATTGCAACGGTGCTCTCGAAATAGCCAAAGAAGAAGTCGGCAAGTTAGAAGAAACAGAGAAGAGTCTTCAGAATACAAAGAAAGAGACTGAATCTACGAGAATCGTGGCTCGGGCGGGTGCGGTAGCATTGGGAGTAGCAGCATTAATAGCACCAGTTATTGTGCCAATAGTAGTAGGTGCAGCAGTTTGGCTAGGTTCCGAAGAGAATGCTCGTGATTTGCTTAGAACAATCGCTCGTGTACTTCCTTTGCTCAAGGAGTTGAAAGAAATGTTCGTGGCCTTGCACCATGGAATTGTGTTGTCACAGACGGATATGCATAAGATGGTTGAGTGGTATAGCCGTGCTGATGGTGACCGAGACCTATTGACACGTGCTCTACAGGACCCAGACTTTCCAAAAAAGTATCGTGTACATGCTATAGCAGATGGCTTGAGTCACCTGCTGAACAGTCTGTCTGAAACTTGATGTGGCATACTTCTTGTCACATTGACATGTTTACAAACTAAATAACTTGTTTCTTTTCTCTGAGGTACGCATCTTTTTGGAGTTCTGAGTTAAGAGAAACAGCTAGGTGTTAGCATATTTTTCTGACTGTAGAGTTGCTTGTTTAATTTGGCATTTTACATTGGATTATCATGCGGTTGCAACTTCGTGTATTGCAAGGTAGTGGTTGGATGGATTATGTGATCATATACTGTATTAAATGTAGCACGTGTCTGCCTAAAAATATACACAAAAACAAACGAACCAACAAAAACACACACAAACACACACACATACACACATACACACACACATACACACACACATACACACACACATTCACACACACACACACACACACACACACACACACACACACACACACACACACACACACACACACACACACACACACACACAATCTCGGTTACCCATCTATGATTCTGCGAACCTCAGTTTACACCATCCTAGTCTTGAACCATATTGCCCCATTTATAAGTTGGTCCAACCTTGCCCTACCCCTCTCAAGACATGTCAAACACACTGAACTACAAGAAGATATTGCACAACAACAAGCGATTGCAAAAGTTATTGCACAACAAGATATCAAACATCATTTCTTGTTGTAGTGCAATAGTGTTGTAATGCATTGTCTATGCAGTCAATGTGCGTACTAAATGTCTTTGTGGGCAAGATGGTCCAAGACAGGCATTGTGTATTGGTGTGTGTGTGTGTGTGTGTGTGTGTGTGTGTGTGTGTGTGTGTGTGTGTGTGTGTGTGTGTGTGTGTGTGTGCGCGCGTGCGTGTGTGTGCTTACGTGTGTGCGTGCGTGTGTCTAAACATGTTTGGCATAATAGCAGCAACTCAAATTATAGATGCAAAAACACAAATGCTGGCATTTTGCATAAAGTGTGCTACAACAATGTCAGCAGACAAGCTACTCAGTCTATTAGTAGAACAGTGTCATCAGTCACTGATTATTGTTCAATGCTTGACAGGCTGCACGATGCCAGTTTATCAAGATATGACTTCAATGTTGCAACCAGTGCTTTGTCTTCAAACTTTTCTGTCTTTGTTTGACTTTCATTTCTTGACTGAATAACATTCCAACAGCCAATGACATCCGAGGTTGCGCTGCTAAGAGCCAGTACCAATTTATCAATTAAGTTAAAGATGTCGATCAAATGTTGAGCATTCTGTTTCACTTGGGCGATAGATTCTCTTAGATCGGAATGTTCTTGCACCTCACTTTCTGCACTAGCCTCGGTCGTTGGTAACACTTTAGAAATTGTGTTGGCAACAAATTTAAGCCAATTAGAGAAAGAAAAGTAATACCAAGGTGTGGTGGCATTGGCTTCTTCGATCTCCTTTAGTATTTCTCTCATGTTTGAATCTAAACGTTGAAACGCTCTTGTTTCTTTCCATCTCTGTGTTGTTTTTTTTACCGCTTCCAGACGAGTAACACAATGATGCAACAAAAGAACGACAAGTTGACGTTCGACTTTTTCTCCAGACAGCTGTGTGTGCGCTTCTTCTGTCAGTTTTCCGACTCCTACATTCCAGTACTGACGTGACTGATGCAGAAAAGTGTCCCTCACGTCTCTCCAACTGGACAGATCGCCTTTCACTTCGCCGAAGCGCATTTGGCAAGATGACGTCATATTTGCTAACTTTTGTCCTAGCTGACGCAACAATGATTCCAAAGTCAAAGTGAGATCCGGACTGACGACTTGTTCTACCTCTGAGAAAAGAGAACCGAGGACACTGCTGGCTTTGTCGAGATCGGCAATGCAACGGCACACAAGGGAAACGTCGTCTATATATAGTAAAATGATTCACAAGCTAACAGGGCCGTCTTAAAATTACGATTAACAGTTTTTATATCACCTTTCTCCTCGGCCTGTGCAAGACTTTCGACTTGTGGTAGAGCACTCATGTTGAACAAACAAGTCTGAGACAAGAAAATGTCACGTGCAAGTATGCATAAGTCGATCGTAATCTGCGCTAGTCACCCAACACGACCAGTCGCCCCAGGACGTACCAGTCGCCTCACACGATCAGTCGCCCCACACGTACCAGTCGCCGCCAAGTTTGTGAAAGTCACCGCGACTAGCAACAATCAGACCCGTTCTTCTCTCGATAATTTGAGTCAAGGTTGTTGTTGACAGGTAAGAGCAACTAGCCGTCGAGAGCAAAATGCAGTTTGGAGACTTTCTAGTAAAACTGTGGTTTTTCTGGTGTGTGGTTCGTTGCAAAATGCATGTTTACTGTTTTTTTCTATGTGAAATCCATAGAGAACTCTGCAACTTGGTGCAGCAGACGTTAACGCTCCGCCGATTTTTCACTGACGTGTTGTAATATTATCGTTGTAGAACACATTGTGTAGATATACGTATTTACGTTACAATTTTTGGCTGTACTTGCATGACAGTATATATTATAAGAATTACTTTACGCTGCTTTTGCAGTCCAGTGGACGAATGTAAGCGCATTCAATCAATGCAACCGACTCCATTTTTTGGGCAAGCAAACTGCGCTTAGCTAATCAAATTTGTTGCGGCTGCACTTATCTATGCCAAACTTGCTACCCCGCGGTCTTATCTTGGTAACCAGTTTTCTTTCGGCATGTGCGACAATCGTTGCCAAGGCATTACAAGCAATCTGAAACATTCGTAGAGAGTCACCTATTTGAGGTGCATGAGGATTTGAATCGGAAACAAGGCAGTATTATAGACTTAATTAACTGCAAATAGTCTTCGTTGCATTCTGATGACCTCTCTCTATTCTAGGTTAGTAAAAGACGTTTGTAATGACAAAGTCTGGCGTCAGCTCAGTATGTTCGCAACTGATGAAGTGTCACGCTGTCCTCGAGCTATTTGCCAGCAGTTCTCGAGAGATCATCAAAACAATTTCTGATATCATGTCGGAGTTGAAACCAGAACAAACTGTAGCTCGAATGCGCTTTACCGAGCTTCAACATCTGTTGGAACGTTGCCAGGAGACAGCTAACACAGCAAAAAAGCAATTTGGAAAATTTGCAGGCATTGCTACCGGTAAGCTAGCACGCGAGGCACGAAAGCAGATGCGAAATGGTTCTCTAGAAGGCAAGTTGGTAGAAACACTAGCAGAACACGCTCGTTCAAGACTGAAGGATATTAATGCAACAAAACGGAGGTTTGATAGTTTAGGTGCAGCAGAAGCTGTGAATGCAGTAAAAGCAGAAACCGAGTCTTTGGTAAAACAAGCTCAAACAAAGAGCAATGGAAAGTTTTGTTTACAAGTCGCAGGTGTAGTTGCTGTAGTTGCCTTTGTCGCGGTTGGAGGAAGTTGTATTGCAGTTGCAGGATCTATTTCCACACAGATAGCGATTGCAGTTTTTACGGGAATTCTCACTGTTGGAGGAATTGCAGTTACTGCTTACTTGTCAGACAAGATCGACAATCTTGTTCGACAGCTAGAGATGTTGGCAAAAAATTTTGAAGACATACACGGAAGTTTGAGTAGAGTTTGCACCGACGTTGATAAACTACTGGAAAAAACCAAAACTGCCGAAGGTGACATTGATTTGATGCGATCACTGTCATCTGCTGCACAAAATCGTTATGAAAGTTTAGGACGCGAGGATGTCGTGACGTCGTTTCTGGACGAGTTAGAACAGCTCGCAAAAGAAACTGGTTGCAATGAATCTAGCGCTACCATCAATAATGCAGCAGTCCCGAGAAACGAGAATCCATCTGTAATTGTTTGGGCTGTGATCATTCTTTTTTTAGCCGTCGTTTGTCTGTGGCTTTTCAAGTGAATTTGTCCTTTTTGCTATGCATGGCTGCAGCATTTGAACGTTTTACGTGCTATATATGGTTGTGAACTTATGCCTGCGTTTTGCCGCATTTGATTGTGGGACAAGTACCTTATTGCTTAGACGCTTTTGTAATACATGTATGTGGTTTGTGTAAAATATACATATAGTCAATAAATCATGTAGCACAGAGTGAGGCTTCGTTGGTTTCTAACACACAAATTTTCCAGCAAAAACAAGAAGACGCAGTGTATTGTGGTGCCAGATGTAAAAGTCTTTTCCAAACTACTTTCCATGGGTTTAGTTTAGTAGGTCTGCATGTTTTTAGAGTAAAAATGGCTCAAAATTAAAATGCTTGTACCACAAGCAAGAGTTATTGCAAATCACGAAATAATACTACTTGAGGCTGTTTAAGAAATTTTTGTTGCAAATTAGTGGCGTTTGTTATTGGCTGTTTTGCTTGTCTTTTCTGCTACTGCAGTGCGGTAGGTTGCATGGTACGTCGTTATCTACACAACACATTTGTAGTACACGTGCAATGGGGGCAACTTTCAACAATTGCAACGAGATAACAAATGGCACGTGATAGAGGCAAGACAAACAACAACAGCGATCTACATTAGATAGACAAGCTATAACAGCGCTCTAAGATTAAATATGATTTAATTTGTAACATTATTCTATTCAATTTGTGCATGAGTTTCAACCTTTTCTGACTAACCACTCATGTCAAACAAACAAGTTTCATGTTTATGCAATGTGTCACGTGAGTGTATCGTAATCTTGGCCTTCCCACAAGTTTCAGTGAAAGTCATCGCAAACTAGGAGTCAGATAAGCATATCCTCTAACCACGGTCACCTGAATCATCAGCGAGGTAGTAACAGCTATAGCGTTCTAAAAGACCTCAATCCTTTCTGCAGTGGCACTAAACCGACAAGAGCGGAGAGAGAGGGTGTGTGTGTGTAGAGCTCACGTGTGTAGAAAATAGCTGTTCATGCAAAGACTGTACGTGCTACAGTGTTTACCGTTTGCACAAATTGACTTCAGGAAAGAGCACTCATGCAATTTATCGTGTTTGTTTCTAAGATGTTAGCCGCACA
>NW_026912704.1:0-3000 GCF_963422355.1 Corticium candelabrum
TTATTTATGTGTCGTGCTCAACCAGATCAGTTTGGTTTGTAAAGTCTATTACAGGTACCGGAAGCAAACCCTGCTTCAGAAGTACTTACAACCATCACAGCTGTCTAGAAATTAGACATGACTTTACGAAAGATCCGAGTAGAACCCAAAAGCATTGTTTTCTGTAAGTGCTGCAGGTTGTGATGACCTTGAAGAATGTCCAGCAATGCAATACCTGCGTGCACTGTGCCCAAAGCTCCCAAGACCACCGGAACCACCAGTGTTCGACAATGCCACATGCGGCTTATCTCCACTCGCAAGTCGCTGTACTTCGCCAACTTCTCAACATGTTTCTTGCCAATGTTGCCATCAGCAGGACAGCTGATATCAAGAAGACAAGTGTTTGTCTTCTTATTTTTTTGACAGATGTCTGGACGATTGGCTTTGATGTTCCTTGCAGTGGAGATGGTGGTGTCCCACATCATAGTAATGTCATCCGTCTGCACAAGCCTATCAGGATGATGCCGGTACCATCTGCTCTCCACTGGAACCCCAAAATGGCAACAAACATCCCAGTGAATGATGGAGGCCACCTGATTGTGTCGATCAATGTAGTCCGTCAGTTCCAAAGCAGTACAGTCTGCCACATTGTGGTCGACTGTTTCCGGGCCTACACTGCACATGCGGCAAGTAGGACTGACATCACGATGTAGGATCTTGCGCTCATAGTACCGAGTCCGAAGAGCTTGGTCTTGAGCAGCAACAACCAGTCCCTCAGCTGCAGCGGGAAGGTTCGTTACCTTTAGCCATCCGTAGGTCTATTTCATGTCCACAGGCGGTTGATCAGTGAGACGGCAATACTGCCCATGCATAGGCTTCCCGCTCCAGGACCGCACATGAAGAGAACTGCAACACGTACGGTAATGTCTCGCATCTGTTTCAGGCGCTTGCACGAAGCCACCTTCAACTGAGATAAATGCATTCCTGTGTAAGCTCTGCGACTTGTCTTCCGAAGTAAGACTCCTCTGCAGCTGTGCAGTAAAGCGACAAGCCATGCGCTTGATCGAGTGTGAAGATTTTCCGGAGTCACACTCCCATATCATCTGCATCAAAGGATCAGAACTGTCAGCAAGGTAACAGTTCAGCCTCACAATAGAGGATTGATATGTCGACTCAATCTGTTGTAACCCTCTACCACCATCATTGCAGGGAGCGTACAGTTGGTCAACGTCTGCAGCTGGATGGTGGACACCGTGCATAGAGAGGAGCTTTCTGGTCCGTCGATCGAGCTGCTTCAGGTCCGTACACCCTCAATGAATGACGCCAAAACCGTAAGTGAGAACCGGTAGTGCAAACCTTTTGATGGCTAGAATCTTGTTCCGACCATACAACTCAGTCCGGAGAACTACCTTCACTCTGCGGAAGTACTCACGACGGAGTCTCTCCCGCATCATACTGTGCTGAATACCGTTACTCTCGTCTACACCCAAGTACTTGTAGACTTGACCCGGTTCCAGACAGTTGATGGTGTCCGTTTTTCCTACCGTCACTCCAGACTAGTTTACAGATAGTCTGCCGTTGACAAAGTGTGCAACAGCGCATTTTGTCCAGACCAAGCTTCATCTGGATGTCATCAGAGAAGGTACGAACCGTGTGCAACAACCCATCCAACTTATCAGAGTTTCTGCCATACAGCTTCAGATCATCCATGTAAAGTAGATGACTGATGAGCTGACTTTTGGCAGTCTCACCATGCCCAGTGGTCATCCGGTAGCCGTAACCGGTTCTATTCAGCTTCTTACTCAGAGGATTGATAGCCATACAGAAGAGAAGTGGAGAAAGTAAGTCACCTTGGAAAATACCCCTTCCTGATCTGCATAAACCTTGTCTTGATCGTACTGTTCCCGCAAGAAAGCACCATGGATGTCCTCCAACTCTTCATCACACGTGACAGGAACCTGCACAAGACTGGATTGATATTATGCAATTGAAGGCATTCGAGCAACCAACTATGTGGCACGCTGTCATAGGCTTTCTGGTAGTCTACCCAAGCCATGCTCAAGCTCTTGTGGCTGGTCTTACAGTCTTCGGTAAGCAGCTTGTTGATCAACAACTGATCCTTTGCACCAAAAGATCCCTGTCGACAACCCTTCTTGCTCCGGAGCCATGAGGTTTCTCTGATCCAAATGCCCTGCAATCCTCTACCGGATGACTGAGGTGAGGGTCTTATAGAAGACAGACAGACACGTGATAGGCCGGTAATTCTTGGCCTTTTCAGTCTTGTCATTCTTAGGAATCAGAGTGGTTATTCCTTGAGACAACCAGTCGGGTACAGGGTTTGGATTCTGAACCAGCAGGTTGTAGTTACGAGTCAGATCAGTGTGAAGACACGCGATACGCTGGACCCAGAAACCATAAACCTTGTCTGAACCAGGAGACTTCCAGTTTTCCATCATTTTGAGACACGATGTGACCCCATTGTCTGAGATAGGTAACCACTGCTGCTCATCTTTCCGGTGCGTCTCGCCATCGGTTTGACGTCTCAGCTGGAAGGCAGACTCATTGCGAGGTACTTCAGTTTCTAGGATACCACCCCAATACTGCTCGATCTCAGACTCGGATGGCGGGGAAGTGACCTGGATTGTCTTCGTACCCAACTCTCTCTCAACCGTCCAGGATCTCGTTGAAACAAACCGTTCTGGCGAAGTCTTTTATGACTCTTCTCTAGTCTCCGGGTCCGCTCGACTTTATTATTTGTTATATATTATTTATTATTTTTTATTAATTTACAGAATTTATTTGTTTGCAACTGATAACGCGAAATCAATCACTTTCTTGGTTTTGCATCATCATATCTTTCATAATGAAAGATCAAGGATGAAATTGCACAAAATAAGTGTTTATTATCTGTGATATCGAAGTCGTGTTATTTGTGGGAAATCAGATGGCAGCTAGAGTGTTTGTTTTTGTTCGCTCATTTGTTTAGTTGTATTGTTTGTATATTTGATTTTTGCGTTTGTT
>NW_026912705.1:0-17500 GCF_963422355.1 Corticium candelabrum
CTAACCCTAACCCTAACCCTAACCCTAACCCTAACCCTAACCCTAACCCTAACCCTAACCCTAACCCTAACCCTAACCCTAACCCTAACCCTAACCCTAACCCTAACCCTAACCCTAACCCTAACCCTAACCCTAACCCTAACCCTAACCCTAACCCTAACCCTAACCCTAACCCTAACCCTAACCCTAACCCTAACCCTAACCCTAACCCTAACCCTAACCCTAACCCTAACCCTAACCCTAACCCTAACCCTAACCCTAACCCTAACCCTAACCCTAACCCTAACCCTAACCCTAACCCTAACCCTAACCCTAACCCTAACCCTAACCCTAACCCTAACCCTAACCCTAACCCTAACCCTAACCCTAACCCTAACCCTAACCCTAACCCTAACCCTAACCCTAACCCTAACCCTAACCCTAACCCTAACCCTAACCCTAACCCTAACCCTAACCCTAACCCTAACCCTAACCCTAACCCTAACCCTAACCCTAACCCTAACCCTAACCCTAACCCTAACCCTAACCCTAACCCTAACCCTAACCCTAACCCTAACCCTAACCCTAACCCTAACCCTAACCCTAACCCTAACCCTAACCCTAACCCTAACCCTAACCCTAACCCTAACCCTAACCCTAACCCTAACCCTAACCCTAACCCTAACCCTAACCCTAACCCTAACCCTAACCCTAACCCTAACCCTAACCCTAACCCTAACCCTAACCCTAACCCTAACCCTAACCCTAACCCTAACCCTAACCCTAACCCTAACCCTAACCCTAACCCTAACCCTAACCCTAACCCTAACCCTAACCCTAACCCTAACCCTAACCCTAACCCTAACCCTAACCCTAACCCTAACCCTAACCCTAACCCTAACCCTAACCCTAACCCTAACCCTAACCCTAACCCTAACCCTAACCCTAACCCTAACCCTAACCCTAACCCTAACCCTAACCCTAACCCTAACCCTAACCCTAACCCTAACCCTAACCCTAACCCTAACCCTAACCCTAACCCTAACCCTAACCCTAACCCTAACCCTAACCCTAACCCTAACCCTAACCCTAACCCTAACCCTAACCCTAACCCTAACCCTAACCCTAACCCTAACCCTAACCCTAACCCTAACCCTAACCCTAACCCTAACCCTAACCCTAACCCTAACCCTAACCCTAACCCTAACCCTAACCCTAACCCTAACCCTAACCCTAACCCTAACCCTAACCCTAACCCTAACCCTAACCCTAACCCTAACCCTAACCCTAACCCTAACCCTAACCCTAACCCTAACCCTAACCCTAACCCTAACCCTAACCCTAACCCTAACCCTAACCCTAACCCTAACCCTAACCCTAACCCTAACCCTAACCCTAACCCTAACCCTAACCCTAACCCTAACCCTAACCCTAACCCTAACCCTAACCCTAACCCTAACCCTAACCCTAACCCTAACCCTAACCCTAACCCTAACCCTAACCCTAACCCTAACCCTAACCCTAACCCTAACCCTAACCCTAACCCTAACCCTAACCCTAACCCTAACCCTAACCCTAACCCTAACCCTAACCCTAACCCTAACCCTAACCCTAACCCTAACCCTAACCCTAACCCTAACCCTAACCCTAACCCTAACCCTAACCCTAACCCTAACCCTAACCCTAACCCTAACCCTAACCCTAACCCTAACCCTAACCCTAACCCTAACCCTAACCCTAACCCTAACCCTAACCCTAACCCTAACCCTAACCCTAACCCTAACCCTAACCCTAACCCTAACCCTAACCCTAACCCTAACCCTAACCCTAACCCTAACCCTAACCCTAACCCTAACCCTAACCCTAACCCTAACCCTAACCCTAACCCTAACCCTAACCCTAACCCTAACCCTAACCCTAACCCTAACCCTAACCCTAACCCTAACCCTAACCCTAACCCTAACCCTAACCCTAACCCTAACCCTAACCCTAACCCTAACCCTAACCCTAACCCTAACCCTAACCCTAACCCTAACCCTAACCCTAACACCGACTCTTACAGTCGATAGATAACTCTCCCACCCGACAGTCAGACGACAGACCGAATGAACAGCCAGACAGACGGGACACCGACTCTTACAGTCGATAAATAATTCTCCAACCCGATAAGTCAGACGATAGACCGACCGAATAGCGAGACAGACGGGACACCGACTCCTACAGTCGATAAATAACTCTCCCACCCGACAGTCAGACGATAGACCGAACGAACAGCCAGACAGACGGGACACCGACTCTTACAGTCGATAAATAACTCTCCCACCCGATAGTCAGACGATACACCGACTGAATAGTATGACAGACGGGACACCGACTCTTACAGTCGATAAATAACTCGCCCACCCGACAGTCAGACGATAGACCGATTGAACAGCCAGACAGACGGGACACCGACTCTTACAGTCGATAAATAACTCTCCAACCCGATAGTCAGACGATAGACCGACTGAATAGTTTGACAGACGGGACACCGACTCTTACAGTCGATAAATAATTCTCCCACCCGATGGTCAGACGATAGACCGACCGAATAGCGAGACAGACGGGACACCGACTCTTACAGTCGATAAATAACTCTCCCACCCGACAGTCAGACGACGGACCGAATGAACAGCCAGACAGACGGGACACCGACTCTTACAGTCGATAAATAACTCTCCCACCCGATAGTCAGACGATACACCGACTGAATAGTATGACAGACGGGACACCGACTCTTACAGTCGATAAATAACTCGCCCACCCGACAGTCAGACGATAGACCGATTGAACAGCCAGACAGACGGGACACCGACTCTTACAGTCGATAAATAACTCTCCCACCCGATAGTCAGACGATAGACCGAATGAATAGCCAGACAGACGGTACACCGACTCTTACAGTCGATAGATAACTCTCCCACCCGATGGTCAGACGATAGACCGACCGAATAGCGAGACAGACGGTACACCGACTCTTACAGTCGATAGATAACTCTCCCACCCGATGGTCAGACGATAGACCGACCGAATAGCGAGACAGACGGGACACCGACTCTTACAGTCGATAAATAACTCTCCCACTCGACAGTCAGACGATAGACCGATTGAACAGCCAGACAGACGGGACACCGACTCTTACAGTCGATAAATAACTCTCCCCACCCCAACGAATACATAGCCTAACCCCCCCCCCAACCCCGACCTTAAGATCGCCGAGTAGCCACTCCCACCCCAACGAATACATAGCCTAACCCTCCCTAACCCTGACCATAAGATCGCCGAGAACCCGCACTAATACACGATTCTATCCCACCCTTTACCTTCACCGTAAGATCGCCTAATTAGTCATTCCCACAACAACGAATACATAGCCTAACCCGTCGTAACCCTAAAACTAAAATCGCCGAGAGCCCGCACCGACCCCACCCTTTACCTTTACCGTAAGATCGCCTAATTAGTCACTCCCACAATAACGAATACATAGCCTAACCCGTCGTAACCCTAAACCTAAAATCGCCGAGAGCCCGCACCGACCCCACCCTTTACCTTCACCGTAAGATCGCCTAATTAGTCACTCCCACAACAACGAATACATAGCCTAACCCGTCGTAACCCTAAACCTAAAATCGCCGAGAACCCGCACCGACCCCACTTTTTACTTTCACCGTAAGATCGCCTAATTAGTCACTCCCACAACAACGAATACATAGCCTAACCCGTCGTAACCCTAAACCTAAAATCGCCGAGAGCCCGCACCGACCCCACCCTTTACCTTCACCGTAAGATCGCCTAATTAGTCACTCCCACAACAACGAACACATAGCCTAACCCGTCGTAACCCTAAACCTAAAATCGCCGAGAACCCGCACCGACCCCACCCTTTACCTTCACCGTAAGATCGCCTAATTATTCACTCCCACAACAACGAATACATAGCCTAACCCGTCGTAACCCTAAACCTAAAATCGCCGAGAGCCCGCACCGACCCCACCCTTTACCTTCACCGTAAGATCGCCTAATTAGTCACTCCCACAACAACGAATACATAGCCTAACCCGTCGTAACCCTAAACCTAAAATCGCCGAGAACCCGCACCGACCCCACCCTTTACCTTCACCGTAAGATCGCCTAATTAGTCACTCCCACAACAACGAATACACAGTTTAACCCGTCGAGAACTCGCACTGACCGCAGAGCACCCGACATTAGGATGCTTTCCATGGAGACAGGTAACGACTACACCCGACCACGCGATAAGGGGGAAGCCCACGAGACCTGTATCGACGTAGCTCGCCTCGGCCTCCCGCCGTCGGCCGCGCCCGCTTACTCTCACAACCCGACACTCTAGGACACTAACTACGAATGTAGATCTAACATAGAGATGATTTAATGAACTCACACACACACACACACACACACACACACACACACAAACACACACACACCGACACATAAAACCAAGATAAAACCAAGATTGACACGACAACACAATGTAAAACAAGATATACGACACGACCCACAGAGAGTCCGTTACACCAAAGAAGCAACGATCTGAAACCGAGAAAGGCAGCGGGACGGTCTGACGCGATACCGGCGCAGACTCCGCAGTCCTCAGATAACGTACGGATCGACCACAGTCCGATCGACACGTACCGACACGACACGGCCTTGTGAGCCAGACACACGGGAACCACAATATGTGACGTCATTCTCAACGGAAGCAGACAGAGCGAATCCACCGTCGGGCGCCATACTAAAAGGATTGGAATCGAGGTCTCCCACGCTCACGCGACTTGTGTCATCTCGAAGGCATTCTGGTCGTATTGCGTGCAAATCCACTAATGGGGAAGGGGTGGGCCCGGCTGGGGAAACCCTAACGGCCTAACCCCAACTCTAACTCTAACCCAATTCGACCTTTTTTCCCGTGCCCGTCGGTCGAGATTCTAAAACAAAATTCCGTTTTGGCTCCGAACGGAGAGACCGTCGCCGTCACGAGAGACGAGTGCGACACGGTCGTTATAAGACTCTCTGCGAGGCACAAATGTTGCACCGAACTCGCTAACCGACACTCGACACAGACGATTCTCTCACCTGGACACGACGCTACGCAACTTCAAAATCTGCTCCACTCGTCTTATGCCGCGTCACTGGCCGCTGACGAACGATCACTCGTAAAACACACACCATCCCGTCACACGAGACGCTCACGTCCGGAAAGGACAACCTACGGGAAATAAACACCCACATCGTTCGTAAAAGAGACTCTCACATCGCTCGAGACGAGTCGACACACACACACACACACACACACACACACACACACACACACACAAGCACACACACAAGCGCACACACACATACACACACACACACACACACAAACACACACAAGCACAAACACACACACACACACACAGACGCACACACAGACGCACACACATACGCGCACGCACACACACACACACACACACACACACACACACACACACACAAGCACAAGCACACACACACACAGACGCGCACGCACGCACGCACACACACACACACACACACACACACACATACACACACACACACACACAAACACACACAAGCACACACACACACACACATGACGATAACTCAAAACACTAACACCACACCGAAATAACTATAATAAATAATACGTCTGCAATAAATATAAATATAAATAGTACAACGACGGACTAAAGTCGACGTTCCAATCTACAGACACCGCTAACACCACTAGATTTAGTCGACGCCTCAATCGACACACCCGACTAGAACGCAACCAGTCGAGCACACCGCAATTCAACACACGCCACAGACACTAAAACGCCACGCACACGTCTCACTCGCACACCTCCCACTCACTCACTCACGCACGCACGCACGCACTCACCTGTCTCGCGTCGCCTCTACGAGAACGAGACGGTCGATCCTCAAAGGGAGCGCCATCGCCACTCGGAAGAAACGCATCGACCACTTCCCGACTAGAAGACCACTCGCCGCCTGCTCTTCCTCCTCCTCCTCCTCCTCCTCCTCCTCCCCCGTCTCTTCCGAGACGACGGCTTAACGAGAAAACAGAAGCGACCGTGTCCGGGACGACAAGCAGTCCCCGGATACGATGAATACGTATACAGAACAGAGCGACATACGCACGGCGCGTCACCGATGCGCGCGTTAGGAAACGACGCGCTCGGACGTGTCTGCGACGGTGCGACGTTGAGACCGAAAGAAACCATGTCACACCCCGCTTTGTCCTCGATCCCGATCAAAGAGACGGCGCCGAACGAAGCGTGGGAATCGAACGGATTTCTCGAAATCCCTAATTATCGAGTAATCGCCTACTCTCCGACGTTCTTCGGAGAAATCGAAGGCCGCACGATATAAGATCGTTGCGAGCATAAATACCTCATTACTATCTCGTTATCGTCTCTACGACGCTCGATCACTGCTGTCGCTGCCGCTCTCAGGCCACACGCTCACGACTCGTAGAAGAAGCTCTCGTCGATAACGACCGCAGTACCGCTACTGCCATTACTACCGCCACACACACGCTCTCTCAGTCTCTCTAGACGTTCGACGACCGACGATACACGACGTACTCTCTCACCGACCCCGCTTCACGGTACAGCGCTGAAGAAGGTTTGCTCATAACCGAAACGCGTCCGCGAGCTCTCTCTCTCTCTGGGGCGACCCGAGTACGACAAGACACGTGTTCGTCGGTCTTAACACACACGTCTCTCTCTCTCTTCTCTCTCTCTCTCCCTCACACACACAGACGCGTGTAACTCACGTCGTCGGAGGTTGACACAAGCGCACACACACGCTCTCTCTCTCTCTCGCTCGCGCGCGTGCACGTTCACGACACACACGCACACGCGCACAAGAAGACTCGACGTCCGACAAGTCGGTCTCGCTCTCTCTTTCTCTCTCCGCGCGTAAGGCTCTCGACTCTCTCGTATATAACATTAACGTTTGTTTTTCTTTGTCTCGCTTACAAGCAATACTCCTAGAAGACTCCGAGCGCACGACTTTCCGAAAACATGTCCGGCTACGGCAGATCGTACAAGGCGGTCCACCCGCCCAAATCCAATCACTCGAGATCGTTCAGACCGTCGCTAACACTACAAAAGTGTCGAGCTGCGACGTAAAGCCGTAAGGGAGGAGGACCGATCGGTCGAGGCGATACTACAGCTACCTCTACTGCTTCCTGTCCTTCTTCTTCTTCTTCTTCTTCTTCTCCTCGCTCTTCTCCTACTCCCTCACAACAACCACCGCCATCGTGTACTATCACGCTTCCGCCACCACCACCGCCACCACCACCGCCGCCACTACCCACACCACCACTACAACTCGCACACTCACCACCGCCACAGCAGCCGCCACCACCGCCACCACCGCCACAACAGCAGCCACCGCCACAACAACTCGCACTACAGCCACCACCGCAGATGGAGACGGATCAACCCGCCGACACTCCCCGCCAAGATGGCGGCGACGACGGCGCCGCCACCGACGACGCACACATATCGGGCAGAGACCTGTTGTCTTGCCTTCGAGTCGAACCGACCGAGGTCGACGATCTGATGGCCGCCGGCGAACCGGACGCGCCACTCGAACGCCTGCTCGACAGACACCGTTACTATACGGAGAAGCTCGAAAGCATTCGCCACCACACGGCGTACGTGGACGAAACGAGAGCGGCTAACTTGACACCGGGCTGGTTGCGAGTAGAGACGGACATCCGACCGCCGATGAGTTTTCGAACGGACTTCGACCGCCAACTCGAAGAGTTGACCAGGGGTTATTAGAGTCAGACCTTAGAGCTCGTGCAACGACACTACTCACAAGTCCGAGACCAACTCAAGGCGGAACTCGACACGACGGAGACGCACATCGCCGCGGCGATCGACGCCGAATCGAACGCTCGGACAAAGTCCGAGAAGGCGACCATGGTGCGCGAACACGCCACGCGCATGAAACGGCTGCAGGTAGAGAAACGCCGAAACGGCAAACGCCGTCGAGAGGCCAAGTTGAATGATCTAAAGAGACCGCGTCCTTCGTCGTCGACGCCCTCCTCCTCGGCGTCGTCGTCGAAGAATAAGAGGAGACAACGACAGCCGCAGCGGCAGCAGGAGCACCGACTGCACTCTCACGGATCGACGCCCACACACGGGCGAACAGGTAAATCACTTCTAACACCGACCGACGACTCGGAGTCCGAGACAGACGACGTCCACCACGACATTGTCGGCGGCGAGCGTATACACGTTGCGCACGCTAACGATAATAATAACGTATCTCTGTCTGTGTCCGAACCGTCTAGGTCGACGCAGCTGAAGACGTGGACGACGACGAGCCGAACGAAAGCACGTCGAAGAAAACGAAGAACGAGACGACGCACTCTGAACACTACGAGAACGCACCGACCGCGAGTCGAACACGATTATCACGATAATTACGATAATTACCACGCTTGCACGAATAGCACCACCGCCTACGGTGAACACGATGTCGACGTTCTAGATGATATCAGAATTAATGACGATGGTAATGCAATAGAGTCCGTGCATCGAGACGACTCACCGACCGAGCACACGAACGACTTCGGAGTCTCACCCGCGAGGCGCCGCCGTCTCTCGAAGCCCACCACCACCACCACCACCGCTACCGATCGTCGCCCGGACGACCGCGTCGGTGCCTTCGTCGTCAACAGAAGCGGCACGACATTCACGCGCGCCGAGTTGAGCGTACTAGACAAAGGACTCACCTTCGTCCCGACAGAGACGAGACCGAACCGACAGAGGTTGCTACACGAATTCGACGCCTTCGCACGCAAACTCCGCCTGAGACTACACGCAGAGAGATGAGAGACTCGAGAAGAGGCCTCGGTCACACCGACCGCCACGCCTCCGGACGACTTCGCGAACGAACACGCCTACCGACTACCCACACCGCCGTTCAGAACGGTCTCGAAATGGCAGCCGCCGACCACGAAGAACGCCGCCCTCGAGGCGTACGTAACGCGAACGAGACGAGCTCTGGCCGAATCTAGGCCGAGGCACAAGATCTTTCAGAATCTGGACGCGCCCGAACGCGCCGCCCTCGAGCGACTGAGCAGACGCACCGACGTCGTCATGAAGAAGGCGGACAAGGGTTCGATGATCGTCGTCGAGGACCGACGCGTGTACGTCGAAAACGGCCTCGGGCACGTGGACGACGCCCGTACGTACGAACGACTCGACAACGACCCAACACCGGCCATAACGAGCCGAATCAATCGAGCGATCTCGATCATAAACGAGCACGGTCTGCTCGACCGCGACACGCTCCGGCACTTGATCAAGACGCCGAGCCGCGTCAGAACACAACAGCTCTACTTTCTGAGCAAAGTACACAAGAACCCGGTGGCCTACCGACCGATAGTATCCGGAAGCTCGGGGCCCACGGAGGCCATATCCCAGTACATCGACCATCTACTCAAGCCGATAGTACTCGAACAGAACAGTTACATACGGGACTCGGGTGATTTCATCCGTACACTCGAGAGCACACGAATCGAACCCGACGCCACACTGGTCACCATCGACGTCACGTCGCTCTACACCAACATACCCCAAGACGAGGGCATTCGCGCATGCGTCGACATGCTAGGACGACACTACGGCCACGACCCGGCTCTCGCCCGCATCGTAGAGGTCTTTCTACACCACATACTCGCCGACAACGTGTTCGCCTTCGACGGTAAGATCTACCGACAACGCTTCGGCGTCGCAATGGGTACGCGAGTCGCGCCCACGCTCGCCAACCTATTCATGGCGCGACTCGAGGATCGCTTCATCGAAGGCGAACCGATCAAACCGCGCCTCTGGAAGCGCTTCATCGACGACATATTCGTCGTGTGGGAGGACACCGACGCCCACCTGGACGCCATGTTGGCGAGACTCGACCGGACACACCCGACGATCAAATTCACACACGCCAAGAGCGACACGGAAGCGATCTTTCTCAACGTACACGCCTACAAGGGCGACCGCTTCCGCGCCACGGGCGGCATACTGGACACCAAGACACACTTCAAACAGACAAACCGCTTCCAGTACCTCGACTACGCTTCGTGCCACACCGCGGCCACGAAGCGAGCCGTCGTGACGGGCGAAGCGAATCGCTTTCTCCGATCGACGTCGGATCCGATCGAGTACGATCGAATCCTGACGGACCACAGACGCAGACTCGCCCGCAGAGGCTACCCGAGTAGACAGACGGATAGCCTACTCGCACGACTACCGCACACACGACGCACCCCTCCCGCCGCCGCCGTCGTCGGCGCGACCCGGGAGGGATGCGAGACACGACGGCTACGACAACGAGACGGACAGAGACGAGAACAGACTCGACCGAAACGAAAGCGCAAACGCAATCGTGCCGGCGTCGTCGTCGTGGACGGCGACGGCGACGGTGCCGACGTCCACGAGGACGACGAGGACGAAAACAGATCGATACTCGTTACGACCCACTCACCGTGGTTTCCCGACACCGGCGAAATCGTACGCACGGAGTGGCAGACGATGCTCTCGCAGGACGCGGGACTCCGACACACACTCGGTCGAGAACCGACGATCGCCTACAAGAGAGCAAAGAACATTAGAGACCACATCACCAGTGCCCGTCTGAAAGACGTTACCGTAGAGACCGAAAAGACGGACGTATACGACGACTAACAGACTTCTCCGACAACTTCTCCTCCCACGCTGGAGACACGTCTCGCGACCGAGATCGACACCACACTCCGCTCGTACGGTACGAATACCGACAGTGGCTCGGCGATGCCCCAGAGCCCTAAAAAAGACACACGTAAACACGTACTCAAAAAAAGAGTCAATACCACACTACCACACCACCACACACACGGACAGAAAGGGATCGATACACCGGACACGGATGGACGATCACCACCTAACGACCGGACGACCGACATCGACACGACTCGACACCCCGACACGATCCACCGACACACCGAATCGGAACACCACGATCACACCACCATCGTCACGACGGCACCACCGCCGCCGACACCACCGGTAACACGAAGGACACACCGACACCACTCGAACACGAGGTGAGCTCCCACACCACACGCACACAGACAGACACGGCGCATGCGCATGTAACGCACACGAGCAAACACCACGCCTTACTAACATACACCGTACATCCGCATGCATGTATACGCACACGAATAAATATTGCCATGACAACACTAACGCACGACCCATAGCAAACATGTAGGAACTCACGCAACAAGAAAGTAGGATATCGGTACGCTAATAATCGGACAGCCAGGACACCGACTCGTACAGTCGATAAATAATTCTCCCTACAAGAGAGTCAGACGATACACCGACTGAATAGTCTGACAGACGGGACACCGACTCTTACAGTCGACAAATAACTCTCCCACCCGATAGTCAGACGATAGACCGAACGAACAGCCAGACAGACGGGACACCGACTCTTACAGCCGATAAATAATTCTCCCACCCGACAGTCAGACGATAGACCGACTCAATAGCCAGACAGACGGGACACCGACTCTTACAGTCGATAAATAACTCTCCCACCCGATAGTCAGACGATAGACCGACTGAATAGCCAGACAGACGGGACACCGACTCTTACAGTCGATAAATAATTCTCCCACCCGATAGTCAGACGATAGACCGACTGAATAAGCGAGACAGACTGGACACCGACTCTTACAGTCGATAAATAACTCTCCCATCCGATAGTCAGACGATAGACCGACTGAATAGTTTTGACAGACGGGACACCGACTCTTACAGTCGATAAATAATTCTCCAACCCGACAGTCAGACGATAGACCGAACGAACAGCCAGACAGACGGGACACCGACTCTTACAGTCGATAAATAACTCTCCCACCCGGTAGCCAGACGATACACCGATTGAACAGCCAGACAGACGGGACACCGACTCTTACAGTCGATAAATAATTCTCCAACCCGATAGCCAGACGATAGACCGACTGAATAGTTTGACAGACGGGACACCGACTCTTACAGTCGATAAATAATTTTCCCACCCGACGGTCAGACGATAGACCGACTGCACAGCCAGACAGACGGGACACCGACTCTTACAGTCGATAAATAATTCTCCAACCCGATAGTCAGACGATAGACCGACTGAATAGCGAGACAGACGGGACACCGACTCTTACAGTCGATAAATAATTCTCCAACCCGATAGCCAGACGATACACCGACTGAATAGTATGACAGACGGGACACCGACTCTTACAGTCGATAAATAACTCTCCCACCCGATAGTCAGACGATAGACCGACTGAATAGCGAGACAGACGGGACACCGACTCTCACAGTCGATAAATAACTCTCCCACCCGACAGTCAGACGATAGACCGAATGAACAGCCAGACAGACGGGACACCGACTCTTACAGTCGATAAATAATTCTCCAACCAGATAGCCAGACGATAGACCGACTGAATAGTTTGACAGACGGGACACCGACTCTTACAGTCCATAAATAATTCTCCCACCCGACGGTCAGACGATAGACCGACTGCACAGCCAGACAGACGGGACACCGACTCTTACAGTCGATAAATAATTCTCCAACCCGATAGTCAGACGATAGACCGACTGAATAGCGAGACAGACGGGACACCGACTCTTACAGTCGATAAATAATTTTCCAACCCGATAGCCAGACGATACACCGACTGAATAGTATGACAGACGGGACACCGACTCTTACAGTCGATAAATAACTCTCCCACCCGATAGTCAGACGATAGACCGACTGAATAGCGAGACAGACGGGACACCGACTCTCACAGTCGATAAATAACTCTTTCACCCGACAGTCAGACGATAGACCGAATGAACAGCGAGACAGACGGGACACCGACTCTTACAGTCGATAAATAATTCTCCAACCCGATAGCCAGACGATACACCGACTGAATAGTATGACAGACGGGACACCGACTCTTACAGTCGATAAATAACTCTCCCACCCGATAGTCAGACGATAGACCGACTGAATAGCGAGACAGACGGGACACCGACTCTCACAGTCGATAAATAACTCTCCCACCCGACAGTCAGACGATAGACCGAATGAACAGCCAGACAGACGGGACACCGACTCTTACAGTCGATAAATAATTCTCCAACCCGATAGCCAGACGATAGACCGACTGAATAGTTTGACAGACGGGACACCGACTCTTACAGTCGATAAATAATTCTCCCACCCGACGGTCAGACGATAGACCGACTGCACAGCCAGACAGACGGGACACCGACTCTTACAGTCGATAAATAATTCTCCAACCCGATAGTCAGACGATAGACCGACTGAATAGCGAGACAGACGGGACACCGACTCTTACAGTCGATAAATAATTCTCCAACCCGATAGCCAGACGATACACCGACTGAATAGTATGACAGACGGGACACCGACTCTTACAGTCGATAAATAACTCTCCCACCCGACAGTCAGACGATAGACCGAACGAACAGCCAGACAGACGGGACACCGACTCTTACAGTCGATAAATAATTCTCCAACCCGATAGTCAGACGATACACCGACTGAATAGTATGACAGACGGGACACCGACTCTTACAGTCGATAAATAACTCGCCCACCCGACAGTCAGACGATAGACCGAACGAACAGCCAGACAGACGGGACACCGACTCTTACAGTCGATAAATAATTCTTCAACCCGATAGTCAGACGATAGACCGACTGAATAGCGAGACAGACGGGACACCGACTCTTACAGTCGATAAATAACTCTCCCACCCGACGGTCAGACGATAGACCGACTGCACAGCCAGACAGACGGGACACCGACTCTTACAGTCTATAAATAATTCTCCCACCCGACAGTCGGACGATACACCGACTGAATAGTATGACAGACTGGACACCGACTCTTACAATCGATAAATAACTCTCCCATCCGATAGTCAGACGATAGACCGACTGAATAGTTTTGACAGACGGGACACCGACTCTTACAGTCGATAAATAATTCTCCAACCCGACAGTCAGACGATAGACCGAACGAACAGCCAGACAGACGGGACACCGACTCTTACAGTCGATAAATAACTCTCCCACCCGGTAGCCAGACGATACACCGATTGAACAGCCAGACAGACGGGACACCGACTCTTACAGTCGATAAATAATTCTCCAACCCGATAGTCAGACGATAGACCGACTGAATAGCGAGACAGACGGGACACCGACTCTTACAGTCGATAAATAACTCTCCCACCCGACGGTCAGACGATAGACCGAACGAACAGCCAGACAGACGGGACACCGACTCTTACAGTCGATAAATAATTCTCCAACCCGATAGTCAGACGATACACCGACTGAATAGTATGACAGACGGGACACCGACTCTTACAGTCGATAAATAACTCTCCCACCCGACAGTCAGACGATAGACCGAATGAACCAGCCAGACAGACGGGACACCGACTCTTACAGTCGATAAATAATTCTCCAACCCGACAGTCAGACGATAGACCGACCGAATAGCGAGACAGACGGGACACCGACTCTTACAGTCGATAAATAACTCTCCCACCCGACGGTCAGACGATAGACCGACTGCACAGCCAGACAGACGGGACACCGACTCTTACAGTCGATAAATAATTCTCCAACCCGATAGTCAGACGATAGACCGACTGAATAGCGAGACAGACGGGACACCGACTCTTACAGTCGATAAATAATTCTCCAACCCGATAGTCAGACGATAGACCGACTGAATAGTTTGACAGACGGGACACCGACTCTTACAGTCGATAAATAATTCTCCCACCCGATGGTCAGACGATAGACCGACCGAATAGCGAGACAGACGGGACACCGACTCTTACAGTCGATAAATAACTCTCCCACCCGACAGTCAGACGACGGACCGAATGAACAGCCAGACAGACGGGACACCGACTCTTACAGTCGATACATAATTCTCCAACCCGATAGTCAGACGATAGACCGACTGAATAGCGAGACAGACGGGACACCGACTCCTACAGTCGATATAAAACTCTCCCACCCGACGGTCAGACGATAGATCGAACGAACAGCCAGACAGACGGGACACCGACTCTTACAGTCGTTAAATAACTCTCCCACCCGATAGTCAGACGATACACCGACTGAATAGTATGACAGACGGGACACCGACTCTTACAGTCGATAAATAACTCGCCCACCCGACAGTCAGACGATAGACCGAACGAACAGCCAGACAGACGGGACACCGACTCTTACAGTCGATAAATAATTCTCCAACCCGATAGTCAGACGATAGACCGACTGAATAGCGAGACAGACGGGACACCGACTCTTACAGTCGATAAATAACTCCCTCACCCGACGGTCAGACGATAGACCGACTGCACAGCCAGACAGACGGGACACCGACTCTTACAGTCTATAAATAATTCTCCCACCCGACAGTCGGACGATACACCGACTGAATAGTATGACAGACGGGACACCGACTCTTACAATCGATAAATAACTCTCCCACCCGACAGTCGGACGATAGACCGAACGAACAGCCAGACAGACGGGACACCGACTCTTACAGTCGATAAATAATTCAGACGTGACACCGACCCTTACAGTCGATAAATAATTCTCCCACCCGATTGCCAGTCGATAGACCGACTCAATAGTCTTCTCCAACCCGACAGTCAGACGACAGACCGAATGAACCAGCCAGACAGACGGGACACCGACTCTTACAGTCGATAAATAATTCTCCAACCCGACAGTCAGACGATAGACCGACCGAATAGCGAGACAGACGGGACACCGACTCTTACAGTCGATAAATAACTCTCTCACCCAACGGTCAGACGATAGACCGACTGCACAGCCAGACAGACGGGACACCGACTCTTACAGTCGATAAATAATTCTCCAACCCGATAGTCAGACGATAGACCGACTGAATAGCGAGACAGACGGGACACCGACTCTTACAGTCGATAAATAATTCTCCAACCCGATAGCCAGACGATACACCGACTGAATAGTATGACAGACGGGACACCGACTCTTACAGTCGATAAATAACTCTCCCACCCGATAGTCAGACGATAGACCGACGGAATAGCGAGACAGACGGGACACCGACTCTTACAGTCGATAAATAACTCTCCCACCCGACAGTCAGACGACAGACCGAATGAACAGCCAGACAGACGGGACACCGACTCTTACAGTCGATAAATAACTCTCCCACCCGATAGTCAGACGATAGACCGAATGAATAGCCAGACAGACGGTACACCGACTCTTACAGTCGATAGATAACTCTCCCACCCGACAGTCAGACGACGGACCGAATGAACAGCCAGACAGACGGGACACCGACTCTTACAGTCGATTAATAATTCTCCAACTCGATAAGTCAGACGATAGACCGACCGAATAGCGAGACAGACGGGACACCGACTCCTACAGTCGATAAATAACTCTCCCACCCAACAGTCAGACGATAGACCGAACGAACAGCCAGACAGACGGGACACCGACTCTTACAGTCGATAAATAACTCTCCCACCCGATAGTCAGACGATACACCGACTGAATAGTATGACAGACGGGACACCGACTCTTACAGTCGATAAATAACTCGCCCACCCGACAGTCAGACGATAGACCGATTGAACAGCCAGACAGACGGGACACCGACTCTTACAGTCGATAAATAACTCTCCCACCCGATAGTCAGACGATAGACCGAATGAATAGCCAGACAGACGGTACACCGACTCTTACAGTCGATAGATAACTCTCCCACCCGATGGTCAGACGATAGACCGACCGAATAGCGAGACAGACGGTACACCGACTCTTACAGTCGATAGATAACTCTCCCACCCGATGGTCAGACGATAGACCGACCGAATAGCGAGACAGACGGGACACCGACTCTTACAGTCGATAAATAACTCTCCCACCCGACAGTCAGACGATAGACCGATTGAACAGCCAGACAGACGGGACACCGACTCTTACAGTCGATAAATAACTCTCCCCACCCCAACGAATACATAGCCTAACCCCCCCCCCCCCCAACCCCGACCTTAAGATCGCCGAGTAGCCACTCCCACCCCAACGAATACATAGCCTAACCCTCCCTAACCCTGACCATAAGATCGCCGAGAACCCGCACTAATACACGATTCTATCCCACCCTTTACCTTCACCGTAAGATCGCCTAATTAGTCATTCCCACAACAACGAATACATAGCCTAACCCGTCGTAACCCTAAAACTAAAATCGCCGAGAGCCCGCACCGACCCCACCCTTTACCTTTACCGTAAGATCGCCTAATTAGTCACTCCCACAACAACGAATACATAG
>NW_026912705.1:20000-27601 GCF_963422355.1 Corticium candelabrum
GAGAACCCGCACTAACACGACATTATCCTACCCTTTACTCTCACCCTAAGATCGCCTAAACAGTCACTCCCACAACAACGAATACATAGCCTAACTCTTTGTAACTCTGACCCTAATATCATTGAGAACCCGCACTAACACGACATTACCCACCCTTTACCATCACCCTAAGATCGCCTAAACAATCACTCCTACAACAACGAATACATAGCCTAACTTTTCGTAATCCTGACACTAAGATTGCCGATAACCCGCACTAATACACGACACGAACCCACCATTTACCCTCACCCTAAGATCGCCTAAATAGTCACTCCCACAACAACAAATACATAGCCTAACTTTTCGTAACCCTGTCCCTACGATCGCCGAGAACCCGCACTGACCATAGAATACCCAAAATTAGAATGCTTTCCGTGGAGATAGGTAACGACTACACCCGACCACGCGATAAGAAAGAAGCCCACATAACCTGTATTGACAGAGCTCGCCTCGGCATTCCGCCGTCAGCTGCGCCCGCTTACTCTAACAACCCGACACTATAAGACACTAATTACGAATGTTGATTTAACATGGAGATGATTTAATGAACCTACATACTGGCGCGCGCGCACACACACACACCACACACACACACCGACATAACAACAAGATAGACACAACAACACAATGTAAAACACGATGTACAACACGACCCACAGAATATCCGTTACACTAAATAAGCAACGATCTGGAACCGAGAAAGGCAACGAAACGGTTTGACGCGATAACGGCGCAGAATCTTGAGTCTTAAGATAACGTACGGATCGACAACAGTCCGATCGAAACGTACGGACACGACACGGCCTTGTGAGCCCGACACACGGGAACCACAATATGTGACATCACCTTAAACGGAAGCAGACAGAAAGAATCCACCGTCGGGCGTCATACTAAAAGGATTGGAATCGAGAGGTCTCCCACGCTAACGCGACTTGTGTCATCTCGAAGGCATTCTGGTCGTATCGCGTGCAAATCCACTGGTGGGGAAGGGGTCGGTCCGGCTTGGGAAACCCTAAGGGCTTAACCCTAACTCTGACTCTAACCCTACGCTTATAAATAATATATGAATTGTAATTTTTACTGCTATGATATGGCTGCAATTGCTAATAAGTAAGCGACTACTGAATTACGCGCGCGCTAGACAATTAGATAATTAGATAATGAGACGGGCGCGACTTGTAAGCGGGATAACTAATGAGAAATGCCTGATGTTGGTTTATGTAAGCGACCTGCATTTATTGCACCACTTGCTACGTTAATGGTGGGACAGAACCTAAATCGTGACTGATAAAGAGAGTATACGGGTATTTTATATTAATAGAATCAACACGTGGCTGAGCACGCTTTGCACCACCTATTTGGCGCGTTTTAGAGTGGTGGTGCGCATTCTTTATATGATCCGATTCTATTAATATAAAATACCCGTATACTCTCTTTATCAGTCACGATTTAGGTTCTGTCCCACCATTAACGTTGCAGGTGGCGCAATAAATGCAGGTCGCTTACATAAAACAACAGAACAGGAGTGGCTACGGCTAATTTGCAGAGAGTAGATTTTCCTTCTTGCGTACGCTAGTTACCTGCCTTGTTCGCGGGAAAATTATGGCGGCCGCTGATATTTACGTAACAGTGCCTGAAGTCTGCTTTGGTCCCGATCCACACTGTGATGTCATGGATTTTTTCATGCAGCGTCTAGGCTTTCTTTCATCAACAACAAAGCTGCAACCCAACCCTCTATTAATTAATATTAATTCCATCCGGGTAACTACACATTTGCAAAAAAAGAACAATGTTTGTCAGCTTTTTACGTAATTACCTACTACTGTTATAAGACAAGTTGAACTTACTATTACAACACAACTGTTTAGGTTAAACTGCAACGCTAGAAGAAGTTGAGAGACAGCTAGCTAGGGTACTGGATACCACTGGCTGATATCCAACGTGATGGCGGCAAAGGCTGCCGCGTGAGTCACGCCATGACGCTCTCGCCACATGAATTGATGCAAATATGACGGCAGCATATGGCGATGGCACCCTTTCATTTTTTCAGTTTTGTTTTCATTCGATTCCAATATGATTCAATATGTTGAGTGTGTACTCTAGTGCCAGGGTCCACAAAATGTAAAGAGTGGTTAACTGTCCTGTGAGCTGCCACCAGGGGGAGTGTGTTAATTCGATTGTACGCTCTCCATTCGTCAGAATGTACTATTGTGCCAGGCAGGACGTGTTGTGCTACGATCGGTAGAAGTGTCGCAGCATCTCTTCTTGGAACTATTTCCATGTAACCCAGTGCTGGCTGCTGTGTTACATCAACAATTCCAAAAACCCACACTGGGTCACGTAATGCTCTTCTTCTGTGATGCTGTATAATTTTACAGGATAACTCTTAACAGTCAACAGTGTAATGTTCAATGCAATTACCTTCGGTTTGTGGGAAAAACAGAATTCGTCTATTTCAACAATGTTGGACTGAACTGGACCAATGCCACCAAGTCTAATAACATTTTGTTGGAGTTTCCACGAGCACACATCTTTTAGGAACTGGTACATCTAAAGTCCAGTGACTAGAGATACTTTACAAACATCCTTCATTTGAGACACAGGTGTCTCAAAACACCAGTGGTAGATTACAAGTAACCAAGTTGTCAAAGGAACATTTGATTGTTGAAAAAATGAATCACGTCAAACTAAACTATAATATATATATATATAATGAAGAATTTCTGTTTAGAGTAATATAATGTTTTTAGGCTACCACATTTTGCATACTTAAAAATTACCGTTGCATTCTGCAGTTTTTTTTCAGGACATCGCCAAATGTAACCGTCCTTGCATCTTTTAAACGATTTTATTGCCATGGCCACACCATGACAGTTGTTGCATTCTTCTTGCCTTGAAATAAGTCTTCGACGCTGCATGAAATCGATAACATCACGCTGTGGATCAGGACCAAAGCAAACTCCATGCACTCTTGCGTAAATATCAGCGACCGCCATAATTTTCCCGCGAACAATGCAGGTAACTAGCGTACGCAAGAAAGAAAGTCTACTCTTTGCAAATTAGCCGTAGCCACTCCTGTTCTGTTGGTTTATGTAAGCGACCTGCATTTATTGCGCCACCTGCAACGTTAATGGTGGGACAGAATCTAAATCGTGACTGATAAAGAGAGTATACGGGTATTTTATATTAATAGAATCAACACGTTGCTGAGCACGCTTTGCACCACGTATTTGGCGCGTTTTAGAACGGTGGTGCGCATTGTTTATATGATCCTTTTGTTGACATTTATTCTTATATGATTTGGTAGATATTTTATCATAATTAGCAGTACATGTACAGACATGCAAACAAACAGACAAACAGACAGGCGGACGAACGGACGAACGATGGGTGAGATGGAAAAACTTCCTGGAAAGGCTAGTCAAGAAGTCACGTGATGAACTCGGTCAACCTAATGCTGCTGCGTTTTTAAGACATCTGCAGAAAGAGGTTCTTAACTAAACTTCAAAAGTGCAATGCCAATGTAATAATGAGAAAAATCTCAGCTTTCAAAAGTGACATTGACTGTACGGTAGATTGCTCTACTCGGTTTTTAGCCGCTAAGTTGGCTCCGGTAGTTTTCATTGTTCTATTTTAATTGTTATATGTTTGTTTGTTTTCTAAATGTAGTCTTAGAAAACTCTCGTAGTTGTGGAACTTTACATAGTTGCCTTGCTAGCATTGTATTATAGATGTACATGTTTGAAATAAATTTTATTTGACAGACAGACAGACAGGCAGGCAGGCAGGCAGACAAACAGACAAATAAATTATTCCTATATAGACTCTACTTTTACATATGCTAGGAATTTGTAAAAGCAAACCAGTCCTTGCAAACAATAAAGTCATGGATTAACTAATGGACTTGGCCTTGAATGTCAAAGTTAAATAATCTATCTAAATCACTATGATTAGTTGAAAATCTTGAATGATTTCTGAGGCCAACTTTCTGAGGACAGACAGACAGACAGAGGAAACAATAAAATACAGTAAACTCAAACTTCCTGGAACACCGCCATTGAGGTTTGTTCCTTTTGTCATGGTAAACTATAGTCGTTGTGGCAAAGAAGCCAACAAACACTTGCAGGAACTGTCACAGAGGGCAACAGACTATTCAGGCAAGAACAACTGCAAGGAATTTATGTGTTTTTGGCGGAAACGCTTCTCAACAACATATTGAAGCGGTGCAACGCTAACACAATCGCCAAGAAGATTTCCATTTTAACTTCCACTAATCATAATGACATTAATGATTTTGTAACTCAGTTTTATGTACATTAGATTGATAAGTATAATGGTCCTATAGGGCCTATTGAACTCATTTTCAAAGCTTACTATAGCTACTTTAACTAGATCAAAAGTGTACTAAATTTTAAATGATCTGAAAACTCGTAAAAAGAATGTTTTTTATGAGAGTGCAGAAGCAATGTACAGATACAGTGGTTTAAACTTTCCACCTCAACAAACAAAACCAATACAAACAAAAACGAAATCGTAGGGACACAGTTAAATCATCAAAAAAGACAGGTGTCATCTGTCTTGGATTGTACATGTGTTAGTGAATGTCAAAATATTTCATCACTTTACAAAGAAGCATAATGCAATTATTTCTTGTTACCTCTAACATATATATATATACACACACACAAATATTTGCTGTTCAAATACACACACACACACACACACACACACACACACACACACACACAGAGACAACACACACACCAGTATACTAATTATATAACTGTCATTCAGGTCATTAATCCACACACACACACACACACACACCAGTATACTAATTATATAACTGTCATTCAGGTCATCAATTTACACACACACACACACACACACACACACACACACACACACACCTGTATACTAATTGTATAACTGTCATTCACCATTCACCAACCATATAACAATGCCACAATAATTATATAGTTTGCAATACAATACCAGTTGGTAAAAGGCATATACAACGTATACCTGTAAGTGCCAACAACGCGATGACTGATACCATCAACTTAAGTAACTGAACTTAAATTAATTAGCTTAATTTAATTAAAACCAATGTTAGCTCTAAACATACCTTACTTCAATAATACCGTAGCTGTGTGACAACCAGCAGAGTTATGAATATGTCGTCATCATCCATCTACAATGATTCTATGCATTAGTAATTATTATGTTGTTTGCATTAAATGATCTGATTTGTAATGAGTATTAAAGTGTCTATAGATTGTTTCATGTACGTGTTTATACCAACTAGATAATGCTTAATTAATAAGTATTGTGTACGCTCACATATCGTATGCTGTCATTTTAATTGTATAGTGTTTATCTGTTAATAAAACTTTTGTAGGAGTGGTTGTGAAATAGAATTGAATTGCCTGAGTACTTTGCACTGTTCTAATTGTATTGGTAATTAATTAATTGCATATTATTTAATTGGACACAAGAAATAAATTTGCAATAAATAGTACACAATTTGATGTATGCAGTGCTCGCCACAATATAAATATTTGACGTGCAATTCAATCCAGTTAATTAATAATGTACGCAGAGTTGCCAACTCACACGCAACTTGCGTGAGTCTCACGCAAGTACTTTCAGATCACACGCTCACACGCAGGGAACCCAGACCTCACGCAACTTTGATCGATGGAATTAGATCCGTAGTTGTCAGGCAGACATGTACAGTCGACAGAACCTGTAGGTACACCGTAGATTACGTAAAACTTTGTAGTGTCTGATAGTAACTAATATAGAATCTAACGAGACTGCCGTAAAGTGATCGATGATTACGAATATATAGCCAACAGCTGAACTCCCAAATGCCTGTGCTGGCGATAATTGATATAGTTCGGAAATCGAGGATGCATAAATAGTCCCTTGTGTTACAATGCGCGATACGTGTGTGTGCAAATGTTTGGAATATTACGCTACGCGTTACCGAGGAAGCGACCAACAGTGAACACCCAGCAGGAGGATGAAGATGTCTTTCATCTAGACACCCCAGGCAAGTCTAGTTCTGAAACTGTCAATGATATTCAGCCTACTACTAGTACACGCATTCATTCCTTTCCCCTTTTCGGCTTCTGGACGACGTCCGGAAGTCCAAAAGAGGGAGGGGCTGAGTACGCGAGACTTATTTACTGCACGCGTAAACTATATTGGTTATCGTTACTAGCGGAAATTTTAATTCTGCGAGTACTGGCTACTTAATTATTGTCTAATGCGTATTGACACATGGCGCACTATGTGTTGATCAGATATTGACGAACATTCTAGACAACTTCTTAGCACATGTCAACCAACTGCTAGTCTAAGTCAGATTCAGAGGTATCAGGACAAAGTAACAGTTTCTATTAGTAGATCCAAAACAATTGCAACACCTAGTTCAAGAAGATCTGAACATCACTCGGATAGTGACTCGAATTCGAATCAGTCTAACATTACCGGTTTACAAAGCAGTAAGAGAAAGAGACTACCGGCAACACTGTTACATTCTTGGATAACTACTAAGAGACACAAATAAAAGTCAAATGTTAGCGCTGAACCAAACGTTCTAGAAGGTCAACTATCTCTGATTCAAACAGAGGAAAAACAACCAGAAGGGAACGAATTGGAAACAGAGCCACCTTCAGAACAAGACAGTGTAGAAGGTGCTAGTGCGTGTGACAGTAATGTTAGGCGAAAATTTGCATGTGCTGCTACATACAAATGCAAATTCCAAAAAAACTTCACAAAGAAGTGGCCATGCATACAGCTTGTGGTAAAAGACGTCCATAAATTATATTGCACAGTGTGCAGATGTACAATTAGCTGTGGTCACATGGAGAAAGAGGCATTCGTCGGCATGTTACTGGAAAGAGGCACACGGAGAAGACAGCAGAAGCTGCCAAGAGCCATTCTTCAACCGTCACTGAATATACCCAGAGCTGATGCTGCATTGCAGGATAAGGTTAAGAATACTGTGTTAGTCTAAATACATACATACATACATACATACAAACATACATACGTATGTATGTTTGTATGTATCTATGAAAGCATGGATGGGATGGGATGGGATCGATGGATGGATGATAGATAAACGGTATTTTCTCTATTTAAATTACTAGCGCTGAAGTCAAGATGACGTGTATGATTGCTCAGCATAACGTTCCAATGTCTCTAGCTGATACATTAAGTCCCCTTGTTCGAAGTATTTTTTCAGACAGCCCAACAGCGAAGGGATATTCTTGTAGTCGCACCAAGTCAACATACATCTTAAACAATGCACTAGCTAAAGAAATTAGAGAAAATGTTGTTAAGGCCATTCAGAAAGAGCCGCACTCTCTTGCCATTGATGGTTCTACTGACAGAAATGACGATAAGAAGCTAAATCCGTTGACTGTACGATTTGTTGATCCTGATTCCCAAAAAATTGTTTTCAACTTCTAGACATATGTCTTACCAAGGGTAAAGAAACTGGGAGGGAAGCTATAATTTTTGAATCATTCAACGAGGTAATTCAA
>NW_026912706.1:0-25536 GCF_963422355.1 Corticium candelabrum
TTATGTCTAAACTATACATGCCGGCACCTTCGAGATCAGAAGAAATTTCATCAAGTTTCTCTTTGGTCTCGTGCAGATTTCTGTGATTCAGAGCGACATGACGCCAAGCGTTGTACTTGGTCGAATAGCGACGAAGACAACGCAAACAAGTCCATCTAGAATCGCCTATAATTTTAGCGTAGTTTTTGTTGTTCATTCGGCAAGCTGAGACAGCTCTATGTATCATGAGCAAGTACACATTCGGCACTGTGACTGAACAATTTAGTTACTGCATTTCCCGCGATGTCTCGTGAGAGAAAGTTTTGTCTTGTGTTTTGGCTAGAAGAAAACCAGTATTCTATCGTAAAAACCATTGACGTTGTTGACTCTAGACATGCTAGAGTTGGAGATCAGACAATGGTGCGCTGGGACGGTGAGGTTCATCCTGCTGAAATTCTAGAGATTTCAGGTAGGCAAATGGTTTTAAAGCAGTTTTAAATAAACGACAGCTGAATCCACAACCTCTTCAAAAACACAAAGCCAGACAACCTCCAGTGATTTTACCAGCCAACATTGCCACCTGTGAAAGACCACTCAAGGAAACTGTTGTTAGTGTTCGTAAAACAAGATTTACATAGAACATACAACTATGGCATATAAACGCTATAGCATGTATAAGATGGGACATTAGTTGACACAGATTCTTAGAATTAGGTAGTTACAAGCATTATTGTCAAAATCATGTCTAATCATGATGCTCCCTAAACCCCACGTACACATCGCCTTCTTCTGGGAAAGGTCTTCTAATAGCAAAACTACACATGATGGTATGACCATTTTAGCACGCCTGCCCAGTCTCGTAGGAGCCCAATGTGTGAACTGCCTGTATGCTGTCGACCTCAAAAGCCTGTAAAGTGAAAGACAATAAATAAAATGGCAATACCGTACGCACTTGTGTCAAGAAACCTGTGATTCAGAGGTTCTGTGAAGGAATCTTCAGTGACATCTACCACTGCGGACACAGCAGTGTGCAGAACGTCGTAGTTGAGGCAGACAAGCTCAAAAGTTGCGTGTTCTACCACACACCGTAAACCACAGAGTCTCTAACTTAGCGCGTCAAACTCTTGGCAGCAAAGGCAGTGGGCATGACAACACACTGACCGCATGTGCACCAGTCTGAGTTGACCAAGCGCTCGGGGATTTCGTCCCCTGTGTCCGAATCAATTTCATGAGAGTTTCCCGAACTCGAACTGCTCTCAGCGTCATCACATTCGGGCTCAAAACTGTACGGAAGCTACGCCATATACTCTGATGACAACACATGCGCAATCGGTAAGATATTCGGACGTCATCATCTCAAAATGGCGACTACCATAGGGTTACGCCCCCAAGTTGGAAGCTCAATTTCTCCGTTCAGAAAGAGTTCTATTAAGAAAGAAAGGTACCAATAGAATCAGGCCACTTAGTACTATCATGAGAACGTTACTTCTATTTTCATGGGAGTTCCCCTTTAAGCTAGCACTAAAATTTCTTAGACTTTTACATATTACATAGGATCATGCAAGTCGCTGAAAGCAAGGTGCAATGAGCAATATCTCAGAGAAACCGTTTGTTCTGTAACTTTGCAATTGACGAATGTTGCAGGTACACGTGTACAATAAATTTGAGTTAATCATATGGCAAAGAGAGACATGCATGCGCACCATCCAGCCTCCTACTTCAGCTACCTCGTACTGTACGTACTGCAAACTATACTGAACACAAGTTCTAATTTCTCTCTAATTCAGTCACTTTTGTGATGGAGGAACTTCTGCAATCATAATGCGAGATACTGATTTCCATTCTGCAAGGCCATCATACGTTGTTGATGTAAATTTGTTACAGTTTCCAATGTTGAATCCAATTGTGACTTGACCTGCTGGAATGTTCTCACAGTATCCCTCAATCTGTCTGTGATGGAGAGGATTATCATTAGCTGGATTACCATACACAACTCCCTCAATAGTCATAGGTCCACTGCACTCGTTACCGTTGAATGCAAAATACCATCGAGAACAGCACTCACCACTGGAGCACAGAACCCTGAGATTTCCTGCATATGCAACATGTAGAGCTGAATTGCTGTCATGTTTCCTAAAATTACAGTTCTGTTGAAAAGAAAGCAGAAACAAGTCACGCGTTGATAATTGCAATCACAAATCGAGTTGGAATAACCTGAATCAGACCGCTGTCCTTATGATCATATCTATTCCACACACACTGTTTCCAGTTGAGTGTCATAGCTTCTCCTTTCTCTCCTTTCCTTCCTGTTTCTCCTTTTATCCCTTGTGGACCTTGTGGACCTATCTTCCCAGCATTACCTTTACTGCCGACATCTCCAACTAATCCTCTCTCTCCCTTTATTCCTTTCTCTCCTTTCCTTCCTTCTTCTCCTTTTATTCCTTGTGCACCAGCATCTCCAACTAATCCTTTCTCTCTGTTCATCCCCTTTTCTCTTTCTTTCCATCTCGTCTAGATGATCCATTAACTCCAGGTGATCCAAGTGTACTCCAGCAGACACACATGTCTACTCAGTAACAAAATCAGAATAATATATTTTAATTACTACTTGATGTATCATCATAACCTGCTGATTTCTATCATCTGACACACTTTGACAACCAGAAGTAGCAATGACTTGAATGAGCACAAGAACTGTTACAAAAAATGAAAACATGATGATGACCGATATCCTCGATACTGATGAAGTGAGCTGGTGAGCTTGCTCTATATACTCCTCCTCACACACCCTCACATCAGAAGGAGAGTTGCGTTCTAGTCAGAAATAGAACATTTCCACGTAATCTAATGTGTGCAAAGGTCATCTACCAAACATGGTTTCAAATACTTTCCCATTACCAACCTCCGCCTTTCCAACTTCCTGTCCAACAACTCATATAATTTGCTAATTGCTACAGATGAGATGTCATTGTCTGAAAAGCACCCTTTGGAATTGATCTCCCAAATCGTCACACACCAATTTATCAACTCACAGCACGTGGAGTTCCATCTGAGAGACAACTAAACAAACATAATTTCATAAATGTTTAAGATCATTCAATGAAACTTTCATAAAATCTAAAACAGCAACAGCAGTCACTCATATATAGTGCAGTCGCTATGTTACAGTATAAACAGTCGATTAGTCTGCCATCTCACAGTTACACCAACTGCCATCATATCACTTCCTCTCACCATCTCCCCACCAGATCAGTAAAAAAAGTACAACAAATAATTACCATAAACACAACATAACACCTTTACAAGTCAAACTCAACCACTTATTGTCATTAGACAAGTGGGACATGGGTGACACTCTACAAGATCCTCAGATGTTGCACTTTCAATGTATGGGTCCGCAAGTGCACCCAACATTTTCATTCTGATTATATTTCATTTCATTTCAAAGTTTAGTAAACAACAACAATCACATTTGGAGTGTCTGCATGATGATTACCATCTTACAGTATACCTTGACTTACCAATGCAAACTCTAACATCTACAATCTCATTTACTTGTTGCAATAAAATAATAAAAATTTAACTTTAACTCAGTGTTTACTGTCTGGCACAAACCTGTGATATGTTAACACCTTGCAGTTACATGTAATGGTTGATAAATTTCTAAACATCAATTGTGACAAATTGATATCAAATTCTAGTGTGAATGAGCACATGTAGAGATGGTCTTACTTAGGCTGCTTGGTTTCCTGTTGAACACAAGCAAGCAACTGGCTTTGTGAGAAGAGATCCTCTGTCCATCAGTAGAAACATTTTATCTGTAAAAGTTACCTGCAAACAATACGTTTGACTCCAAAAAGGAAGATTGATGAAATAGACAAATTGATACATAAACAGACAAACAGTCAGCTCGACAGATATACATACATACATACATACATACAGACAGACAGACAGACACAGACAGACAAACGAATGAACAGACAAACAGAAAACAGACAGAGGACTAAACATACAGACATATAGGGCATATTAGTTTGGGACCATCTTTTTCTGGAAAAGGCTAGGTTGGATAGAGTGGAAAGAGACATCAAGACAGGGCACGTTTACCAATCGAACAGACCTTTTCCGAAATAGATGAGACGGTAACAGAACTATGCGCATGCGTAGAATCAGTGCCTGTGTCAGAATCACCCCAGGTGTGCATGTTCTTTGTCATAGCCGTTTCATCTACTTTTCCACCTGTTAGAATGTCTACTAACTCTTCAGGAGTTTGTTCTGTCAAACACAAGAAATCAGCTGCCGTTCAACTTTTGGGTGGGCAATCCAGAATAAGCACAAATAGTGGTCTGGAAATGTTACTCAGAGCGAGCTCTTTGATTTGGAAGGTCAACTCTGGTAGAGATGCAAGTTTTACACGTCTAGATGATTTTTCTATCCTTTCTATCCATACTGATGGTAGGATAGGTTGGAACAGGAGCTTCTTTGCTCCTGATAAAGTCTATCCGCTCTATTCTTTTTCAGAAACAGAAAAGCTACCAATAGAACAGCGTAATACCTTTCCAGTCTATCTGTTTCCGCAAAGGTTTGGGAAACTGTTCATTCTATCCGGAAAGGAAAGGTGCCCAATCAAACACGATAGTAGGCCTTTCCAAACTATCTGTTTCTAGAATCCCAAACGAATACGCCCATAGATAGACAGACAAACAGACACACGCAGATGAACAAACGGATACCAGAGACAGAGAAAGGAACAAACAGACAGACAGATAACTGGACCCTCTTTGGGTTCTTTAGTAGATCTCAGTTGGTTCAGTAGTTGATACCTGTAGTCTCTAGGTGATTCTGTACAATTTGACAGACAGACAGACAGACAGACGAGACAGACAGACAGTCCATATCATCATGCGTATAACATATTAACTACTTAAAATTTATTCTGTATACTATCTGCTTAGATATTAGCTGCCCATGACCAAATAATAAGAGTGAACACAATACGACAGATAGACAAATGAACAGACAGACAGACAGACAGAAATTCAAGTCTCTCTGGTGTCGAGCTTTTTCTGTCGCTCTTCAGCAATGTAGTGCCTGAGTGCTGTCAAGAAAATTGTGTAGACTTGCTAAAACTAGTAAATTAGATTTAGACTCTTATTACAAACAATTGGTAGTTCGTTAATTGCTTTGCTGTTAGTGACCTTTGGTCACTGGACAATATCTAGCCTGTACTAGCAGTTGCAATATGCAAATATATGTATTGACACACAGACAAACAGTCAGTCAGACAGACAGACAGACAGACAGACAGACAGACAGACAGACAGGCAAACAGGGCCGGTATGGTCTCATGAATCGACTTCGTCCATCTGGTCTGATTGTTTCCGTGGGTTGCATATCCACCACCGCAGGGAGCCGAGGAGTCGTTATACAACCACAGACAACAGACCGGACATCGAATTTTTGACTCAGCCATTAGAAACAACGTTGACCTAGATATCTCCCTTGCCCACTCATGGAGTAGTGACATCTTTTCATCATCTGCTGGTGTTAGCGGTGCCGCTGCAGAGAGGAGAGCAGACAGAAAGAAAGAGAAATACAGCAAACAGCAATTACCAGGTGGCATAATTGCCACTGTAATCCCACTGGTAATGAAGCATTTTGGAGCTTGGGGGATTGATGGGTGGAAACTCCTGTGCAAATTATCAAAGAAGTCATCGGACAAAGTGGGACGACCGAACACTGTGGAGTTTATCGACTTCTGGTCCAAACGCTTTTCTATTTAGCTCCAGAAGTGTAATGCTAGAGTCATCTCTAAAAAGCTATCTTCGCTGTCTGAAGACAACAGATGTGACCTCTTTGCCACCTAGTACTTCAGCCACTAGCTGGTACTGGAGGCTTTGCTTGTACACTGTAGTTTTTAAGTGTAGTACTCATTTTGTTTTACACGAGTTTCTATTTTAGCTTAGTTTAGTTGATGAACACTACTAGTAGTTGGACAGTACATAGTACCCTGCATTGCAAAATGTATCATAGATAAAAGTTCAAATATATGTGATTGACAGACAGACAGACAGACAGACAGACAGACAGACAGACAGACAGACAGACAACAAATAACTGACGGCAAACAGAAAGACAAATGAGGTCCGTCAGTATCAGTATTTGACTGTCCTGTTCTGTCCTCATCAGACACATCATAATAAAGTCTCAACAAACCTCGTCTGCGAGGTACAGACTCAACTCCTGCATTGTGAACTCCTCAAGAACTGCATTGTGCGTGCGAGGCAGCTCGCATGCACATCTCGAAGCAAAACAAGCAAAGCCAACTGAACAATCTCAACAATCTCTCATCGAACGCGACACACGAAGCCGTTCATCTTCTCTGCCAGTTTCTCATCTTTGACCCTAAGAAAAGAATCTCGTGTTTCGACGCTCTCTCGCATCCGTATCTCGATGAAGGGCGGCAGTACTACCACACGATGCTCTGCACGTGTTGCCACGTGAGGAACGGCATACGTGTGTACAGCCGCGATCTCGAACCGTCGAGCCCTCATCTTTTCAACTCGTTGTACGAAGACAGTGTGATGTACGTGTCCAGTTTACAACACATTCTTCGACAGTTCATCTCACAAGTCAATCCGGAAAAGCCGCCGCTTTATATCAACCCGGCGGCGGCCGTTTTGCCAAGTTTCTTCCGGACTCGTCCTGGACGAGCACCCGAGACTTCGTAGTTGATAACAACTGTATACATGCGTGGGTGTGGACTTGAGATTGCCATTGAATGTTATATATGTTAATTAAACAGACAGTAAAGCGACGAGCGTTCACATCCCATCTAACCATCTAACCTATGCATGCAGTGACATTTGTTCATACATTACAAATAAAACAGCTCCTAGCACCAACAAGTTATTCACGATTTCATGAAATGTTCGCTTGTAGTTCAGTCCTCGCCTGCATAACTCTAGAGTATTGGTAGCAAAACACAATAATACAACACGATATAATGACATAATAACACAACAATACAACACAATAACACAACAAAATAATACAACAACACAATACAACACAACAAAATAACACAACAACACAATACAACACAACAACACAATACAACACACTACAACACAATAACACAACAACACAATACAACACAACAACACAACACAATAACACAACAACACAACAAAATAACACAACAACACAATACAACACAACAACACAACACAATAACACAACAACACAATACAACACAACATAACAACACAATACAACACAATAACACAACACAACAACACAATACAACAAAACAACACAACACAATACAACAACACAACACAACAATACAAAAACACAATACAACAACACAACACAACAATACAACAACACAACACACTACAAAACAACACAACACAACACAACAACACAATACAATACACACAACACAACACAATACAACACAACAACATAATACAACACAACAACACAACAAAAACACAACACAACACAACAACACATCAACTTAAGGCCTGTCCACACTGGCAACTGGATCGCGATCCGATCGCGATCCGATCGCGATCCAACCGCAACGCTGTCCACACTTGCAACTCGATCGCGATCGGATCGCGATCGGATCGCGATCCGTCCGATCCACATCGCGAGGTGGATTCGATCGCGATCGGATCGCGATTGGTTGAATCCAATAGAATACGCGGGCGTTAACTTCACGTGCGCTACGAGTGTATCTTCGCGGGAAATCCAAATTTGATGGCTGGTTGGACCACAGAAGAAACGAGAGCACTAGTGTGCATTTGGGCGCACCAAAACATTCAAAGTCAGCTAGACACGGTGTCACGCAACAGAACAGTCTTCCAGAAGATTGCTGAAGATATGCATGTAGCAGGCTACAGCAGATCATGGCAGCAATGCAAAACAAAAATAAAAAAATTAACTCAGAAGTACAGAAAGGTAAGGATCTGCTCTAGGTGTATTTGTTTGATTGATACTTTAATTTTATTTTTGTATAATAACTATACTACTAGCTTAGTAATATCAACATGTCACATGCCATGTGAAGTGTGCCACATGCAGCTTACCTTCACTGAATCTTGTTAATATTCTTAAATTGCTATTATTTATTACTATGTTCATAGTTTACGTGTTTCATCATAAACTGTTGTTATACCCATATCATGATCATATTAATTTTAACTATTCAAATAAACCATTTTGGGATTACGGTTACCAATTCTATCAGTGTTTTCCTAGTAGTCGACAGTGGCCACTTCAAATTATACTACCATCTCAGCAATCCATAGAATTGTTCATTAATAACGTTGCCAGTATATGAACAAGTTAATGTGGCTGGATATACTAAGCCAGCAGCACAATACAATCACTATAATAATGTTGCTAGTGTGTAACCGTTGCTTCAAGTTTGAGTTGTCATAAACATTACATTATTGAACAATCAGGTGAAGGATGAAAACCGAGTTAGTGGTAAGGGCAGATGTAGCTGCCCATTTTACGAGGAAATTGATGCTATCCTGGGAACAAGAGCAGCATCGTCACCACCTGTATTGTTGGAAAGCGGGTCCACAGGTTTAGAAGTTAATGGAGATGGTGTAAGTGGTGAGAGAAAGCAGCTTATTAATTAACTTGCCCATGAATTGAAACATCTCATTTGTTACCAATAAAGTGTCTGAAGACGAGTTTCAGTGTGATAGTTTTCAGTGTGATAGTGAAGATGTCGAAGTTATCAATGAAACTATGGTAAGTGAGAGTAGCAAGGAAACTGACTACTGTGAGGACAATGCTGATGAGACTGATATTGATAATCTAGCAGAAAATGGTACAAAGAAACTACGTGTGTATTCTCAAAACTTAATAGTTTGCACTATAGGTACAATCAAACACTGCGAGAATGCTACAAGTGGCAAAGGGCAAATGAAAAGCTCAGTAGAAAAATGCAAGCTCGGAAAACGTGGTGTGTTCCACATGCAGCTTTAATTAAAACACAACAAGAAAACTATATTGTAAAACATTGGGTTTTTAGGAACCAAACGAAGAAGAGAAACAGGGGTTTCAGCAGACCTCTTGGCTGAGTTATCTAAGCTAGAACGAGAGGCAGAAACCAGGTTTGAAGAAAGAGAGCACAAGAGAATGATGTTAGAATTACAGCTAGAGGAGAGACGTCATGAAAAGGAAATGCAGCATGAAGAACGAATGCAGGCTATGTTTTTAGGCTTTATGCAGCAAATGGCAGCAGGATTTGCACCCGGAATACATTTAGGTCAATACACTAGCCAATATCAAGAGCCAAGAGGCCCCATTGGCCGTCAACCAGATACCAATGCCTCCTTGTCCGAACTGTCTCTAACGATAGAAGAGCCATCACAGCAGTTCCAGCTGTAATTAAAAAGGTTGCTTCAAGCAGAGTTCTATATACTAAAGAAGTTGGTTGTTCTAAACAGAGTTCTAGTAAGCTTTCTGTTGTTCTTATCACAGCTTTGCCAAAAATGTGAGTTTTAAACAGAGTTCAACTAAAGATGTTATTCTATTGTTGTTCTAATCATTGTTCTACGAGAGATGTTATACTGCCCAGAATAAAAAAGTTTGATCAATATTGTAATTATTTTGCCATATCAACCACACACGTGAAACACACACATAAATTAATATGGACACCACACACACACACACACACACACAAACACACACACACACACACACACACAAACACACACACACAAACACACACACACACACACACACACACAAACACACACACACACACACACACACACACACACACACAACACACAACTGTTATTCTACTAAGTGTTCATCATACACACTGCTACTCTTGAGTCAAGTGGCTCATGATAGCACAACGAATCCTATCCGAGTCTCTGGAGGCAGCAGATACACCACTTTGGCCACATGCTGCTGAGGCATCTTCTTGAATTGTCCATTCCTCTGAGCAGTGGTCACCAAACATTTCACACAAGTTGTGTAACACCACACAAGCTGCGACGACATTTCCTACATTTTCCAGCTTCAAGTCCAGTCGTTTAAGAAGGCACCTCCATCGACCTTTGAGACGCCCAAACGTGTTTTCCACAACCATCCTTGCTCTGCTCTGACAATAATTGAAGTGCTTTTGCTCCTTGCTTGTGTGTTCGTTTTCACGAAAAGGCTTAATTAGCCATGGCAGTGACGGATAGGCAGGATCACCTAAGATCACTAGTGGCACCTGCAAACAACCATTAACACAGTCACATAGCTATGAAAAGAATTTAACTACAGTCAGATGTCAGCTATCTGAACACTTTGGGACTCAACCCTGTTCATAACTCTGAATTCTTGGATAACTGACGTTAACTCTACTCTCTCACAAGCAGGTGTCCCTGGGTCTCATTTAAACCGAATAAATGCATAGTGAGCAAATATAGCACAAACACCTAAACTTGACTGCTCTCTAGAAGGTAATAATGAGATAGTACTTTACCATATAATGGTACTACTTTGACACTAATTAAATCTTGTTGCTCATGCACGTCACATGGTTTACAGTACGTACTTCTATAAGGCATCTGAGGCACTCCGCACTCGGTTACTCGCAAATTCGGATAACTGACATCCTACTGTAGACAGTTATTATGCTGCACCTGGACTCCAAACATGTTTCTTGTCCAGGCTGGAAAAAGTGTGCCTGCAGTTGCCTTCTGATAGAGGTTGGAGTTCAAAAACACCCGTGCATCATGCACCTTACCGGGCCATCCAATGTTGACATCAAGAAAGTGACCACGGAAGTCCACAAGACCTTGCATAATAATAGAATAGTATCCCTTTCTATTATAGTAGTCTGATGCACTGTTATCAGGACGTATGATGGGTATGTGGGTACCATCAATTGCTCCTGCTGCCTGCAATACAAAAAGCAATCAACCTTACTGTCAAATCCCTATTGAAAATAGCATTCCAGCAATACTTTACCTGTGGAAAGCCCCAACATCCCTCAAAACCGTTTACTGTTTCTTTCAACTTCTCTTCTTGAGGAATTGACACATACTGAGGCAAAAGATACTTTGCTATAGCATAGCAGGTTTCCAACACAATGGAACCCACTGTTGATCGTCCCAAGCCAAATAAAGCAGATAATGTTCGATACTCCACACAAGTCGCCAGCTTCCATATTGTTACAGCCACTCTCTCTTCGACGCTTATAGGCTCCCTCAATCGAGTTCTTTGCTTCTGTACGTATGGGCGCAACTGTTCACACAGGAAACCAAATGTTTCTTGCTTCATTCGAAAGTTCTGCCTCCACCATTCTTCTCCAAGGCTTCCGTTTCTGACTGTTTGCCACCAATGTCTACTTCGTGGCTTGCACCACTGCGCCCGGGGATGGACAGTTGTACATGTAATCATCAAAGTCGCAATCAACATTCTGTAACAAACATTTCTGCATTAATTTTCACGCTGGCATAAGTCTCTTATGTATTGCATGCAATACCCTACTCACATATTAAACAGCAGCGAAATCCATGAAGCTAGATCAAAGTTCTTGGCCAAGATCTGCAAGATTTTCGAATGGGAACTTGTCAATTTCTTGCTAATTTTTGAAAAATCTTGATCGGATTTTATGCCCTATCTGTACAGGTTTGACTCCATTTTGCTGTAATCTGCTCTTCTAGTGTTAAATTGTGGTTTTTAAAAAATTAACAAATTCTACAATACAGTACTGTGCAAAAGTTTTAGGTCACCCAGATATTGTTCTAAGGTTGTATGAAAATGTAGTTCTGCACCTGAAATATGAACGTCTTGAGATCACATACTGTCTGGAGATATTGAACAGTATTTCATCAGTTATATTCTTGCTGTAGACAGGCTGTAGCTAACGAGAACGTCAAAGTGCACTACGAGTTCACGTTGTGATGTCGCCGTTGCTATGCAGATGGCTAGAATGACTTTGGGATGAAATGAAACGCCGACTAGAGAAGGAACCCTGCAGGAACAAGCAAGAGTTGACAGCAGCTGTTTTCCAAGTGTGGAATACCACCACCAGGGCTGTTACCACAAACCTTGTAGATTCGATGCCTTGCAGGTGTGCTGCAGTAATTGCTGCTCATGGAGGACACACTAAGTACTAAACAATATTTCTTTGTCAAGATTACTTGTGAGTAGTATGCAAGATGTTTTTTGTTGTTTGTGATACAATAAAGCTGTAGCTGTTGACTGTAGTCCACTTTCTTCCTCCAGATTAGTGAAGTAACCAGGGTGACCTAAAACTTTTGCACAGTACTGTATATACAATTCTAACAAATATACAAGGCGTGTTCACAAAGTTTCAAAATAGCAGCCCCATGCATGTACCTAGGAGCTTGCAAGAAATTGACAAGATCTTGCGGGAATCTTGGCGTATAGTTAGAACTCACCGCAGCCTGATTGTTGTGTTCTGGTGAACTCTACCTAGATCTTGGATACATCCGTCTAGTTACAGTCGTCAGACATCGGTAAAACCGTCTCATGCATTAGTTTTTTGTTCAGTATTCATCTAGGCGATTGAATCGTCTCTCGCCAGAATCGCAACACTATCCTAGAGTACGTAAATTAATTAATGATGGATAGGCTATACCTTCTCCTTGTCCGTAGTTGTCGCTCAAATTCTCTTCTTCTTCGTTTGTATGCTGTGGCCCTCTTCAGTCTTCTTCTTTCTCGCTCAACTTGAAGTGCTCTCCGTCGCTGTATCAGTGCTTTCCACAGAATACAAATACTCACGTACACTTTCGCCATCTTAGAATAGGTCAGTCACATGATACTGAAGAGAGGCGGGGACATCGTCTAAAGTGCAGTGTGGACGCTCGCTATCCCGATCCGATCGCGATCCGATCGCGATCCATTCTGGTCTAGTGTGGACAGGCCTTTACTTCTTGTAGTTCGGTCATCGCCTGGAAAACAAAGGGTTGAATGACTGTAGAGTATTGGTAGCAATAACACAATAATACAACACGATATAATAACATAATAACACAACAATACAACACAATAACACAACAACACAACACAACAAAATAATACAACAACACAATACAACACAACAAAATAACACAACAACACAACAAAATAACACAACAACACAATACAACACAACAAAATAACACAACAACACAACAAAATAACACAACAACACAATACAACACAACAACACAACAAAATAACACAACAACACAATACAACACACTACAACACAATAACACAACAACACAATACAACACAACAACACAACACAATACAACAACACAACAAAATAACACAACAACACAATACAACACAACAACACAACACAATAACACAACAACACAATACAACACAACATAACAACACAATACAACACAATAACACAACACAACAACACAATACAACAAAACAACACAACACAATACAACAACACAACACAACAATACAACACAACAAAATAATACAACAACACAATACAACACAACAAAATAACACAATACAACACAACAACACAATACAACACAACAACACAATAACACAACAACACAACAACACAACAACACAACACAATAACACAACAACACAACAAAATAACACAACAACACAATACAACACAACAACACAACACAATAACACAACAACACAATACAACACAACATAACAACACAATACAACACAACATAACAACACAATACAACACAATAACACAACACAACAACACAATACAACAAAACAACACAACACAATACAACAACACAACACAACAATACAAAAACACAACACAATACAACAATACAACAACACAACACAACAATACAACAACACAACACACTACAAAACAACACAACACAACACAACAACACAATACAATACACACAACACAACACAATACAACACAACAACATAATACAACACAACAACACAACAAAAACACAACACAACACAACAACACATCAACTTACTTCTTGTAGTTCGGGCATCGACTGGAAAACAAAGGGTTGAATGACTGTAGAGTATTGGTAGCAATAACACAATAATACAACACGATATAATAACATAATAACACAACAATACAACACAATAACACAACAACACAACACAACAAAATAACACAACAACACAATACAACACAACAAAATAACACAACAACACAATACAACACAACAACACAATACAACACACTACAACACAATAACACAACAACACAATACAACACAACAACACAACACAATAACACAACAAAATAACACAACAACACAACAACACAACACAATAACACAACACAACACAATAACACAACACAACAACACAATACAACAAAACAACACAACAAAATACAACAACACAACACAACAACACATCAACTTACTTCTCGTAGGTTGGTCTTCGTCTGGAAAACAAAGGGTTGAATGACTGTAGAGTATTGGTAGCAATAACACAATAATACAACACGATATAATAACATAATAACACAACAATACAACACAATAACACAACAACACAACACAACAAAATAATACAACAACACAATACAACACAACAAAATAACACAACAACACAATACAACACAATAACACAATACAACACAACAACACAGCACAATAACACAACAACACAATACAACACAACAACACAACACAATAACACAACAACACAACAAAATAACACAACAACACAATACAACACAACAACACAACACAATAACACAACAACACAATACAACACAACATAACAACACAATACAACACAATAACACAACACAACAACACAATACAACAAAACAACACAACACAATACAACAACACAACACAACAATACAAAAACACAACACAATACAACAACACAACACAACAATACAACAACACAACACACTACAAAACAACACAACACAACACAACAACACAATACAATACACACAACACAACACAATACAACACAACAACATAATACAACACAACAACACAACAAAAACACAACACAACAACACAACACAACAATACAACAACACAACACACTACAAAACAACACAACACAACACAACAACACAATACAATACACACAACACAACACAAGACAACACAACAACATAATACAACACAACAACACAATACAATACACACAACACAACTCAATACAACACAACAACAGAATACAACACAACAACACAACAAAAACACAACACAACACAACAACACATCAACTTACTTCTCGTAGGTTGGTCATCGCCTGGAAAACAAAGGGTTGAATGACTGTAGAGTATTGGTAGCAATAACACAATAATACAACACGATATAATAACATAATAACACAACAATACAACACAATAACACAACAACACAACACAACAAAATAATACAACAACACAATACAACACAACAAAATAACACAACAACACAATACAACACAACAACACAATACAACACACTACAACACAATAACACAACAACACAATACAACACAACAACACAACACAATAACACAACAACACAATACAACACAACATAACAACACAATACAACACAATAACACAACACAACAACACAATACAACAAAACAACACAACACAATACAACAACACAACACAACAATACAAAAACACAACACAATACAACAACACAACACAACAATACAACAACACAACACACTACAAAACAACACAACACAACACAACAACACAATACAATACACACAACACAACACAATACAACACAACAACATAATACAACACAACAACACAACAAAAACACAACACAACACAACAACACATCAACTTACTTCTTGTAGTTCGGGCATCGACTGGAAAACAAAGGGTTGAATGACTGTAGAGTATTGGTAGCAATAACACAATAATACAACACGATATAATAACATAATAACACAACAATACAACACAATAACACAACAACACAACACAACAAAATAATACAACAACACAATACAACACAACAAAATAACACAACAACACAACAAAATAACACAACAACACAATACAACACAACAACACAACAAAATAACACAACAACACAATACAACACACTACAACACAATAACACAACAACACAATACAACACAACAACACAACACAATACAACAACACAACAAAATAACACAACAACACAATACAACACAACAACACAACACAATAACACAACAACACAATACAACACAACATAACAACACAATACAACACAATAACACAACACAACAACACAATACAACAAAACAACACAACACAATACAACAACACAACACAACAATACAACACAACAAAATAATACAACAACACAATACAACACAACAAAATAACACAATACAACACAACAACACAATACAACACAACAACACAATAACACAACAACACAATACAACACAACAACACAACACAATAACACAACAACACAACAAAATAACACAACAACACAATACAACACAACAACACAACACAATAACACAACAACACAATACAACACAACATAACAACACAATACAACACAACATAACAACACAATACAACACAATAACACAACACAACAACACAATACAACAAAACAACACAACACAATACAACAACACAACACAACAATACAAAAACACAACACAATACAACAACACAACACAACAATACAACAACACAACACACTACAAAACAACACAACACAACACAACAACACAATACAATACACACAACACAACACAATACAACACAACAACATAATACAACACAACAACACAACAAAAACACAACACAACACAACAACACATCAACTTACTTCTTGTAGTTCGGGCATCGACTGGAAAACAAAGGGTTGAATGACTGTAGAGTATTGGTAGCAATAACACAATAATACAACACGATATAATAACATAATAACACAACAATACAACACAATAACACAACAACACAACACAACAAAATAACACAACAACACAATACAACACAACAAAATAACACAACAACACAATACAACACAACAACACAATACAACACAACAACACAATACAACACACTACAACACAATAACACAACAACACAATACAACACAACAACACAACACAATAACACAACAAAATAACACAACAACACAACAACACAACACAATAACACAACACAACACAATAACACAACACAACAACACAATACAACAAAACAACACAACAAAATACAACAACACAACACAACAACACATCAACTTACTTCTCGTAGGTTGGTCTTCGTCTGGAAAACAAAGGGTTGAATGACTGTAGAGTATTGGTAGCAATAACACAATAATACAACACGATATAATAACATAATAACACAACAATACAACACAATAACACAACACAACAAAATAATACAACAACACAATACAACACAACAAAATAACACAACAACACAATACAACACAATAACACAATACAACACAACAAAATAACACAACAACACAATACAACACAACACAACACAACAACACAGCACAATAACACAACCACACAATACAACACAACAACACAACACAATAACACAACAACACAACAAAATAACACAACAACACAATACAACACAACAACACAACACAATAACACAACAACACAATACAACACAACATAACAACACAATACAACACAATAACACAACACAACAACACAATACAACAAAACAACACAACACAATACAACAACACAACACAACAATACAAAAACACAACACAATACAACAACACAACACAACAATACAACAACACAACACACTACAAAACAACACAACACAACACAACAACACAATACAATACACACAACACAACACAATACAACACAACAACATAATACAACACAACAACACAACAAAAACACAACACAACAACACAACACAACAATACAACAACACAACACACTACAAAACAACACAACACAACACAACAACACAATACAATACACACAACACAACACAATACAACACAACAACAGAATACAACACAACAACACAACAAAAACACAACACAACACAACAACACATCAACTTACTTCTCGTAGTTTGGTGATCGACTGGAAAACAAAGGGTTGAATGACTGTAGAGTATTGCAGTGTTCTCGCCAGAGGCGGCAGTGCCTGCATTTTGCCGGTTGGGAAGGAAAAATGCCGGTTGGGAAGGTAAATATAGCTGATTTTGCCGGTTGGATGGATTACAATTATTGCCAAGTAAGAAGAAGGGACTATGGTTGTGGAGACAGCCTGCTGTGAAAGCTAAACAGCTACATGTCAGTAGGGTACCTGTATCACATGTTAATTGCATTCTCACCTTGCCATTGGCACGTGTGCACCAACAGGCTATCAAGATAGGAATGCCATTTTGCAAAAGACACCTGCACATCCACATGTACACCTGCACCTTCTCTTACAAGAATGTTGTAACTCATTTCTTTACTAGGGCCTTGTATATAAGGTGTCATGGTACATCTGAATAGCTATATAACCTATAGTTGAAGTTTCTGTACTAGTAATGGCTGCATGTGTCACATACAGTGACGCTGCATGTTTCACATACGGTGACACTAAAATCCTTACTGCGCATCCTGGATACTGAAGGTATGGATCTAGCCTCAACAGCAGATAGTGGACCTCCTGCAAAGAAGGTGAAATTGCCATCTGGCATGCCGGCTAGCTACACAACATGGGCAAGTACTCGGTCGTGGCTGACCTACCGGCTAGGTGAAGATGGTTCACTGCCAAAATTGTTCTGTAAAGTGTGTTGCCAGCGGTACGATAAAACAATGTTACCTGGAGGACACAACAGGGGAGCATGGTCTACTAGAGGCTGTACTCGACTGAAGCTAGACGCAGTAAAGGAGCACGAGGAGTCTTGGCTACACAAGCAAGCTATTGGTCACAGCAAACAAGCTGCATGTGTAGCTGAAAGTGGTGGCATTCAAGGAATGCAGATACAGCACATCCGAAACAAAAACAAGCAACAGGATGCTGCAATGTTGAAATGCCTGCAAGCTCTGTACTGGATAGCAAAGGAAGATATTGCTTTGAGGAAATGGCATAGTTTGAAAGAGCTACTAGGCCAGGTTGGTGTTGATCTCTCCGCTATCAGACTGGGTAAAAATGCACACTACGACAGTGACCAAATACTAGGAGAATTTCTGGAAGCTCTCGCTGAAGTAGTTCATGATGAAACATCGTCTCTTATTCAGCGATCTGCATTTGTGGGAGTCATGGCAGATGAGACAACTGATGTTAGCAATATCTGTCAGCTTGACTTACACCTTCGCATTGTTTGTGATGGTGTAGTTAGGTCTCGTTTTGGTACTTTCCAACCCGTACCTAACACTACTGCCTACACTTTGACCAATGCAATATGTGAGTGGTGTGAAGACCGTGGAGTCAACCTCCGTCGTCTGCACTTTGGCACAGACGGAGCAAGCAATTTTACTGGCCGCCACAGTGGCGTTGCCAGCCGAATGAAAGCAGTCAATCCACATCTTGTGCATGTGCACTGCGTTTGTCACCGTGAGGCCTTAGCAGTATCTGACGCGTGCAAAGACGTCCCCTACTTAAATAACGTATTCCAGCCAACGCTGGGAGGAGTATTTCGCTTTTTTCATAACTCGCCAGTGAGAGAAGCAGCTCTGCATGCTGTACAGGTACTGTTTGACAAAACTGAGACTTACCTTAAAGAACCCAAGTTTGTACGGTGGTTGTCGCATGAGGCTGCAGTAAAAGCCTTTGTAAAGCCTCTCTCTCTCTCTCTCTCTCTCTCTCTCTCTCTCTCTCTCTCTCTCTCTCTCTCTCTCTGAGCGCGCCATATTCCTGGTCATCGTTTGCAGTTATATCAAGTGTCAGTGACTAAGGTTGTGCTATTTCTATCTGTGATCCTGACGTGAACAAGTAGAAGATTGCAATCTTCTCTTCGTCTCAGTCTTTTCCGAGGCACCTCCTTTCTTTCCTCTACTTCGACCACCACGGTCCTTGTTCCTGTGCCCTGCCGGACTGTGCCTTGGTCTCACTCACTTCTTGATGGCTCAGACAGGCAGGAGTGTTCAGTGGATGTGTCTGCACGTACTATAGGTAATGTATACATACTGAATTGTGTGCGGATAGTGTCTATATCACCTGTACCATCCTAAAATCTAATGCAAGTTGAAGATGACCTAAAATTAGGCAATGATGACGTCATCATCCGTTATTAATGGCGTCATAATTCAATTAGCATTGCCGGTTGGGAAAAAATCCTGGCTAGAACACTGTATTGGTAGCAATAACACAATAATACAACACGATATAATAACATAATAACACAACAATACAACACAATAACACAACAACACAACACAACAAAATAATACAACACAATACAACACAACAAAATAACACAACAACACAATACAACACAACAACACAATACAACACAACAACACAACACAATAACACAACAACACAACAAAATAACACAATAACACAATACAACACAACAACACAACACAATAACACAACAAAAAAATACAACACAACATAACAACACAATACAACACAATAACACAACACAACAACACAATACAACAAAACAACACAACACAATACAACAACACAACACAACAATACAAAAACACAACACAATACAACAACACAACACAACAATACAACAACACAACACACTACAAAACAACACAACACAACACAACAACACAATACAATACACACAACACAACACAATACAACACAACAACATAATACAACACAACAACACAACAAAAACACAACACAACAACACAACACAACAATACAACAACACAACACACTACAAAACAACACAACACAACAACACAATACAATACACACAACACAACACAATACAACACAACAACAGAATACAACACAACAACACAACAAAAACACAACACAACACAACAACACATCAACTTACTTCTCGTAGTTTGGTCATCGACTGGAAAACAAAGGGTTGAATGACTGTAGAGTATTGGTAGCAATAACACAATAATACAACACGATATAATAACATAATAACACAACAATACAACACAATAACACAACAACACAACACAACAAAATAATACAACAACACAATACAACACAACAAAATAACACAACAACACAATACAACACAACAACACAATATACCACAACAACACAACACAATAACACAACACAACAAAATAACACAACAACACAATACAACACAACAACACAACACAATAACACAACAACACAATACAACACAACATAACAACACAATACAACACAATAACACAACACAACAACACAATACAACAAAACAACACAACACAATACAACAACACAACACAACAATACAAAAACACAACACAATACAACAACACAACACAACAATACAACAACACAACACACTACAAAACAACACAACACAACACAACAACACAATACAATACACACAACACAACACAATACAACACAACAACATAATACAACACAACAACACAACAAAAACACAACACAACACAACAACACATCAACTTACTTCTTGTAGTTTTTGCCGCTCGTAGTCTGATAATTTCTCTGTCCCCAAATTTTCTTCGATTCCATTTGGCTAGAAGGCAAACATCACATTTAAATGCACTACCCACCACTCATAATAATCTCTTCTCTCACTCCAAGTCTAATGGGTGTAGCAAAGTAAGGTGAATCAGCCACGTCTGACTTGACATACGCACACTCTACAACATCCTTGCCCTTCATTGCCTCAAACAGCTGAACAATTACATTAGATAGTCAAGTAGTATTCAACATGAGAATGTCCACTCACTGAGTACACAAATCTAGCTCCTGCATATGCCATACTTAGTGTTGCTGAACCCTGAAGAAAGGCAAAGCAATTGGAGTGATGAGTCTTTTTAGTATAATACTCTTTATATTTTCAATTTTTTTCAATTTTAATTTTAATTTTTAAATTTGTAATGTTTCTTAAATTTTTAATATATGGAGATATTTTTAATTTCTCTTAATTTTCTTTATTTTTCTTAAATTTTTAGTATATGTATATATTCTTTTCAATTTTAAAAAAACTTATTTTTAAACTTTCTTAATTTTTAATATATGTATAATATTTTTTAATTTTTGTAAATTAATTTTTTAAATATTTTATTTTTAAATTTTAAATCTTTCTTATTTCAATTTTTTTTTAAATTTCTTAATATATTTTATTTTTAATTATTTTTAAATTTTTCTTAATATTTTTTTTAATTTTACTTATTATTTTTATTTTTATTTTTTTAGTTTTTCTTTAATAATTAATTTTTCTTAATATTTTAATATATTTAATATTTTTCCTTTTAAATTTAAAAAAATTATTTAATTTATTTATAAAAAATTTAATATAATATGAGTGACTGACTGTTCCAGCTTTCGCGTTGACAACTTCAGTTCCAGCATTTTGTATTCGTTGTGTTAGCTTTTCAATATCATCTTGACTAAAGGATACAGACGGGGTCGTCTGCACCAAGCAACAACATAAATTAATACAATTAGTGTATTGTATGTACAACTTGCCACCACAGAAAGCATGCCCCTAGTCATACAACGTTGGTTTGTATGCCTACCAACAATGTACAACATGAAAATGCACACACATGCATGCGCATGCATACACACACACACACACACACACACACACACACACACACACACACACACACACACACACACACACACACACACATGCGCACGCGCGTACACACACATTCTGTGTTGACTACACTCATAACATTGCACATCAACAGTTTCTATTGTGACACAAATACATCACGTTGTCTTTCACCTGCGAAAGTAGAGGAATGATTGTCACTCCTGAATGGCCACAAATCACTGGAACGTTCACATCATCGACATTCAATCCCTAACAACAACATCTCCACACTCATTCCACAACACACACACACACACACACTCTCTCTCTCTCTCTCTCTCTCAAGCCAAACCAATTAAATTTCTTGATACTCAAGTTTTGAGGTCAATATTTGAGCTTGAATAAAATTAAAATTACACTAATTATTTTGAAAAAATCAAATTACTGAAAAATTACTAAAAATAAAATTACTAATAACAAAATGAAATAAATTAATAAAAATAAATAATACAAATAAATAATAAAAATAAATTAATAAAAACAAATTAATAAAATAAATTAATAAAAATAAATAATAAAAATAAATTAATAAAAAACAAATTAATAAAATAAATTAATAAAAATAAATAATAAAAATAAATTAATAAAAACAAATCAATAAAATAAATTAATAAAAACAAATCAATAAAATAAATTAATAAAAATAAATAATAAAAATAAATAATAAAAATAAATAATAAAAACAAATTAATAAAAATAAATTAATAAAAGTAAATTAATAAAAATAAATGAATAAAAATAAATTAATAAAAAATTACTAAAAATAGAATTGATAAAATCTAATGTGCCCATGCACACTAACGTACTGCAATTAGATATCAATGACCCTGTGAGTGTTACATCACACAAACCAACATTCTGCTTCTTTCAGTATCTGCATCATTTTTATTGTTTGTCATGTAGGTCATGCCTCATAAACTGCGCATGCTCAGAATGTCACGTGATCATTATACATTATTTTTGGTCAGTTGGTCTGGTTTTCACTCCAAGAATGTGAGCATCAAAAATTTAGTTGACAGTCTGGCCTCAGCCACAAAAAATATTTAATATTAATTTTAATTAATTAATTATAGAATTATTTATTTATAAAGAATTAATTGAGACAGTGAGATAAGCACATGTGTGGCTGGGCATGAGAATAAAAGATCAGATACAGTACCGGCAATAAGTAAGCTGACAGGGATACCATACGATAGGATATCATACTATACCATAAAAGATACCATGTAGGATAGGATAAGATAAAAGATGATACCATACAATTAAGATAAGATACCATCCATGGGATATAAGATACGCAATATGACATATGATACAATTAAGATAAGATACCAGATGGTACGATATATGATACGCAATACGATACGATAGGATACGCATACCATAAAAATGCTAGGTTACTTATTGCCGGTACTGTAGATAGATAGATAGACAGACAGACACGCAGACAGACACACAATGAGGTATGCATGTATGTATGTACGTAACCAGATAGGTAGACCAATAAACAGACAAACAGATAGACAAACAGACAGACAAACAGCCAGATAAACAAACAGACAAACAAACAGACAAACAGACAGAAAAACAAACAGACAAACAAACAGACAAACAAACAGACAAAGAGACAGACAAACATACTAACGAGTCAACAGATCATGAGACACACAACAAACCAATCAACACAACCTACACAAAACAAGACATTACGACATCAAATCGCCAAGACAACAGCCTCTATTGCTGTCCGAGCATTCAAATGCCAACAGACAAACTGCCCAAACGTCGTTTACCTTTTCTCTCTCTTCAAACATCCAGAAAAATGGAGTCATCGCACCAACATCGAGCGCATGCGTGGTGACTGCCATGATGTGGTTGAGCAGTCGAGTAATCTCGGCAAACAGAACTTGAAAGGCAACGAACAAACGTGAGAAAACGAATGCAAACGAGGAAATCGAGTTGATATCAAATATGGCAGAGACCTTGGATAAACTTGGCTCTCACTGGGATGTCGATATTGAGGAGCCGCTCGACGGCCAATGAGAAGGCTTGCTCGTTGCACATCATGGAGACGTAATCGAGTCGGTCGAAATACGGAAGCGCCTGCATGTATGTCTTATACTCGATTAGCTTCTCTGTGCCGCAATGTAGGAGCCCGATGTGCGGGTCACACCTCTGCACCACCTGCAATAGCGACGACGTCCAATGAAATTTAAAGAATAAATCACGTGACTTAATCACGTGACCTCGCCTGAAAGCTCGGCGACGAGTCGTAGGACGCCGTGAGCGGCTGGATGTTGAGGACCGAAGTTGACTGTAAAGTTCTGAACGGGTTTATCGGGCACCGGTTCTAATATCGCGATTTTCTGGCCGAATAATAAATAAAAATCGAAAAAATTCGTTTACCGTCGATATCCCATTTTTCTGATTCTTCGTTCGGGTAGAGAACGTTTCCTGTGTACTCGGCGAGTGGCCCGGGTAACTTTAGAGGCTCCAGTTCTTCCTTGTCTTGCTGCCATTGACGAGCAGAGGCGAACCTCGCGCTACAGACACTCAATCACATCACACAATATGTCGCTGATGTAGATCTAATAGATATCTCGGATACCTCAAAGCCTGGCCTGGTCTACAACTCTGGAAAAGTTTGGTGAGAGAAAACGCTCTCCGACAAGCGACCGCCATTTTCTACAGAATGCGCAAGCGCAAGTAGCCTCGATGCGCCAAACCTGCAGCCGCGCTTTTCAGAATTGATCAATTAATTGATTTAATTATATTTTTACTTAATTTGTTTACATCCATGTTGTTTAAAAATTATTGAAGTGTCAATCAAACGCACAAACTGTATTATGTTGCATTGCATATTTTGTATT
>NW_026912707.1:2500-15000 GCF_963422355.1 Corticium candelabrum
GTGTGTGTGTGCGTGCATGTGCGTGTATGTGTGTGTGCATGTGTGTGTGTATTTGTTTGTCTAATATCTATTTGCCACAGAATGGACACGACGCTCGTCGACTTCTCCGACATGAAATGGCAACGCGGCAATCTCAGCTTCCTCTTCAACGGCGATGCTCAACGTAAGCGACATTGCTCAAGCCATCACACCATCACATACTCTATCAGTCACGTTTCTATCAGGTCATTGTGCTGTCTGTATATTGGACAACGAACTGAAAGTCTACCAACGAATGAAAGGCCATGTAAGATGCAACTAGGACAGTATGTGTTGTATAAACTAATGCAGCTATGAGTCCTAACAGACGGGACTTTGTAAAAGTTGGGAGACTTGATGAGTAGCTACTCAAAATGCATAGGGATCAAGTGACTTATGTGTGTGGACTACATTTGTGGCTGACTGGCTGACTATGTCTGTTACGCTTCAGGAATGTGCCATGCCTCCTGTATGACCCAATCACTGAGCAGTATTTTCTTTATGTTGTACGTGGCAACTAGAGACAATGAACGGACCCTCTGTTTGAAATTTTACGTCAGACGTTGTCATCATCTTGACAACCTCACAAAATTTTTATTTGTCAAGGAGTTTAGGACTTTTACATATATTTTATTGATATCAACTAATGATACTGATTATTCTAGCAAGTGAATGAAATCCTAGGACTTAGAGGTGTCACTCACAGTCTGACCCGAGTAATTCACTATTCTACTCTACAGCATAGACAAATGTATTGGGTCCACCACAACTTGAGTGACTTTAGTCATCAGGATGGCAACCTCACTTGGTCATCACATGAACTCAGTTAAGCCCGGATCACAGTATAATGCTGGCACAGCGTCCTGCGAGCGTCCTGGACGCTGAAAAGGACGCTTACATGAGTGCCAGCGAAGACACTGGTGCTGTACCATTCACAGTTTTGTGTCTGATGAGCGTCCATCGCACAAAGAACACACTGCGACAGTTGTCTGGCATTGCAAAGTAACCACGTGTGTACAGTGTATTTGTGACAGACATGGACGACGAAGTTTTGCTTTTGTTGCTGCTGTGCCGTAGTTTCAAGCGTTTTCTTTCATCCTTAGGTCCTTGTAGTCCTTTGACTGAACTTGCCAAACACAGGGAAAACCACACACACACACACACACACACACACACACACACACACACACACACACACACACACACACACACACACACACACACACACACACACACACACACACACACAATGAAAACTTATATCACGAATCAATGATCGATGCCATGTGAATGAATAGAATATCTCGATATGTCCAGTTGCTGTGACTGACTTTCGATTGGTTGAGAATGAGCACGTGATGTCATTGGACGCTGGGTCACTTCCGGCTAGGACTCTAGATTAGAACTTTTCTTTATTCCAGCGTTGTGGACGCTCGCCTAGCATCGTGCGAGCATCGCGGACGCTGACATGTTCACAGTGTGACACTGACGCTTGTGCCAGCATTGTACTGTAAACTGGGCTTTAGTCAACTTGAAGACTTTTTCAAACACTGTCAACCGCCGAAATGTTCATAACCACGAGTGATATTTACTTTCCATCTGTGATACAGTAGATCTTGGTACTGTACTTTGATGACAACTGACTATTTATGAAGTTTTCTCTCACGTATACATAGTGTGGTATGTTCCTTACACTTTTTCTTGATTCTCTTGTGTGTGTGTTTAGTTGGATGAAGTTGATCTTGATGATGAAGTTGATTTCTTGATGAGCACGTGAGGATTATTAATATTGTGGTTTTGTTATTGTCAATGATTGTTGTTTGTTGTTGTTGATGCAGTGATATTGTGTCTATACAAATGTCGACCAAACCCGTCTCGTTTACGAGATCTCAATGTGGGTGGCTGTTCAAGACGGAGAAGACGGTGAGTCGGTATTTGATGTGTTTTGTGTCTTGGAAAATTTGTGATATGGGTTTGTATATACATGTACGTATGTTTAGCTAGTGTCTGTCCCTCCATCTGTCTGTTAGTCTGTCTGTCTGTTTGTTAGTCTGTCTGACTCTCTGTCTCTCTGTCTGTTTGTCCATCTGTTTGTTTGTCTGTCTGTGTGTCTGTCTTTTTTGTCTTTGTCTGTCTGTCTGTCTGTCTGTCTGTCTGTTCTTTGTTTGTCTCTCTGTTTATTTGTCTGTCCATTTGTCTGTGTGTCTGTATTTTGATTGTGTGTCTCTCTGTCTGTATGTCCATTTGTCTGTCTGTTTGTCTGTCTGTGTATCTGTTTGTCTGCTTCTTGTTTGTATGTCTGTCTGTTTATTTGTCTGTCCATTTGTCTGTGTGTCTGTTCTTTGATTGTCTGTCTCTCTGTCTGTTTGTCCATTTGTCTGTCTGTCTGTTTTTTATTGTCTGTCTCTCTGTCTGTTTGTCAATTTTTCATTTGTCTGTCTGTCTGTTTGTCTGTCTGTCTGTTTGTCTGTCTGTCTGTTTGTCTGTCTGTCTGTCTGTCTGTCTGTTTGTCAATTTTTCATTTGTTTGTCTGTCTGCCATCAGTGTGTAGTCTACTCGCATCCACATCCGTGTAACACTTGTATGTCCACATGTATGACTGCTATTTCAGTCTTCCTACAATAACACAGTGTTCACATTCAACTAGGAGAAGGTCGGCTTGTTCGATGCAAACGTCTACGACATCCACGGACTAACAGTCGTCACAAGAAAAAGGTACATAACCTCATCACACACTCACACCCTCCTCACTTCCATAGAGACACACAAACCGTCAGTTCACATCGAAGGCATTTACATCAGGCAGACATACAACCGAAACATCAAAGCCATACGACGCGCACTTACACGCATTCTATGCATTTCAGGCGTGAACACTTATCCGAGGAAGATCTACAACGAAACAAGGTTTGCACTCCGCCGTTCGAATCTCGTCCATACTAATTGACTTACGTTCCTCTCATAGGCGCTCGTCGAGAGCTTCACAAAGGGCCAAACTAATGGAGACGGAGAGCCGGTAGGTTGTTTTGTATGCAGACAATATGTTTGTGTGTGCGTATCTAATTTGGTTTGTGGTTGGTAGTCGTTAGAGAGACGGCAATCGCTGTTGCCACCTCCCCATGTGAACGTTGGTTTCTGTGAGTATTTGAACGCGGAGAATGAGTGAGTTGTGTGCGGTTGTGGCATGGTAGACGATGTGTTAGACAATGACGTGTGATGTATGGTGTGCATGACGTGTGTGGGGTAACTGTAGGAGAGAGCGAGTACTAATAGAGTATGAAAGTTAGAATGAGATGAGGAGACGGAGAGATAGGTTGTTATGTGGTCGGACCTGAAAACGAAGTAAGTGATGGAATTAGGGTCGTTGGAGGTGCAAATATATGATTAATTAGTCGATTGGGGGATTAAATGGTATCATAGGCAGACAGACTGATGTGGCCCGGTGTGTAATCGATGTGATACAATTGGGTTAGAGGAGCACTGTCCAGATTATGTGCATACTCGAAGACATGCCCTTCTACTGCAATGCAATCCAGACAGAGAGACAGACAAACAGACAGACAGACAGACCAACTGACACACAGGCAAACAAAAAGACACACACTGGAGGAACGGGAGGCTGTGAGTCAAGAAATAGAGTACCGTGTGTTTGCTAGGCGGTTCAGTTTACATAACCTGAACGTGTAGATATGTGGATTGCACCAATAGCTACTCTAGCTATTGCTAGGTGTAGTCATCACGTAGTCTACGTCTACAGGATTGTTGCCAAGGTGTGACAGACGTGTGAAGATTGAACCACAGTCAATGTGGGAGCATTCTTTTCAACTGTACAGCTTCTGCGTAGAACAATTTGTCATGGCACTTGCAGTTCTGCTTCCACTCGCACGCCATTGCGGACTAGGATATTTCCACCGTTTCTGTCCTGATTGCACTCTGAAGTGCACGAAACAAACGCCATTGTGAACACTTACTTTCTGAACGGTATTTTTTACATGTTCCACTAGCCTCGAACTTCCAGACCAGAGAGCGTGCGAACTCTAGTCTGGACCAAGTCGATACTAAAATGATTTTGAAAGTATTTATCAAAAGCGATGCTAAATGGTAGTCTAACAGCGTAGGATCGTTTTACCACATCAACATATCATTTGTAAATGCCATGAGATCTCACGAACAAAGAAGAGACGTCTGCCATGTTTACAGCGATATTTTGGTAGACGACATAAAACCACAACTCTTTGATTCTTCGGCAGACCGCTAGCTAGTCTAACCACTTGACTGGTGAGACTACCACTTGACGTTGTCAAAGGTGATGGCGACGCTACTGTGCATGTCCGGTCACCGCAAGCTTGAAAATATGGAAGAACGGAAGCTGAAACTAAAAGTAAGATGTGTGCGTGCACCAGAGTCTTCATCACGGCTCTGGCGTGCACTTAGCCGCCCAAGAGGATTTCACACGCGCACAATCAGCATTTAATAATGTACTTAGCATAACCAATTACTGCTAAACCAATCAGAATTTACAACCGACATTCCGGTTGTAAGGAGCTGATTGGCTTAGAAGGCTATTTCCGAAATCATTTTAGTATCGACTTGGTCCAGACTAGAGTTTGCGCGCTTCGCATGCTCTCTGATCTGGAAATTCGAGGCTAATGTTCCACGTGCAGGATCTGTAACTAAGTCTATCGCTTGCGATTGCTGTTTGCAAGCGACCTAAACTTGTGATATACAGTAGTGGACAAAAGTATTTGCCAGGTAGTTTCTGTTGATTTTTTTATCATATTCTGGCCTACAGAATGGAAATAAGTGCTGATATGAGCATAAATTATTGGTAAGTTGGTTTGTTTTCAAAGGTTGGAACATTGTTTGCATTGAAGATGCTTTGATAAGTTGTAATGTAAACTTAGTATTTTAACTCGGTTGTAACGATAATCTAATATCCCATTCACACGAGCATTTGTAACTGTGTCAGCACGGTATGGGATGGTTTGGCTCGGTTTCGTTTCGTTGTGTGAATGCCGGCCGAACCGAACCGAACCGAACCGTGCTGAGTTGGCCCACCTCAAGTTGCCATGCCAGCACGGTTTGGTTTGGTTCGGTTGTGTAGTGCCTGTCAAAACGAAGACGATGTCGACGTCTATGCTCGGTACTTCTCCTCGATATTTCCACAGACTGTTCTAGTGCCAGCGAGAAGTAAGTGCAGACAGCTTGTTCCATGACGACGTCTGTATCTAGCGTGCACACCAAGAGACACGCCTACTAAAACTCGGCTGGCTCGCTTTGTCAGAACGTCGTGTGAACAAGGGCTGGCTCGCTTCATTAGCCCAGGCTGGCTTGGCTCGGCTCGGCTCAGTTTGGAGCTGTGCTTGTGTGTATGGGGTATTAAATTGTAACAACCAACTGATTTAGACTTAATTATGTACCAATTAGCACTATTGTAGGTCAAAATGTCCATTTTCACACACTATAGTAATCATAAATGGCATTCTCTGAACCGGTTTCGAAAAACTGTATTGAGTCCTGTCACCGGCAGAGGGATGTTTTGAAGTATTTCATATCATTCTATTCTCACATGTTGGTTCTAGTTATTCGTCAGGTCACTACTGACCAACGCACTTACTCTAATTTCATAACTGTTCGGCGATCTAGATTTTGGCAAAATTAGGTTGCCGCTATGACGCCGTACATTAATTTTTGGCGTAAGTTGGTTGCAGGAGCCTTCACATACTTAAGAAAGTACCAGACGCATATCATATCATTCAGCGCGTGCTAAACTATACTACTACTACAGTACATAGGTAGTCTCGTGTAGCCAGCCCCTTCCCATTTTTGATTAGTGCAACATGCGGTGTGGAAGTTCGAATTCTTGCTTTTAGGTATCAAAGTCCCATGATATTTATGTTGCGTTCTGAAGCCAGCTCAGCTCAAAACGTTTGTACTACTAGTACATCAAGGTACGTGGTGAAGCACAGACATCCTATACAGTATGTCGGCATTACAGTAGAACCTTGCTAATCCGAACAGCTCTGTAGCACTGTCAGCACTAATGTGTTCGAAGTAGTGAATTGTTCAGATTAGTGAAACACGTAGCGTCGAAAGCCTCCACCGTGTCTCGGATACCCAGACTTTGCTTGAGTCCCGTATTAAGATCTACGTTGTACAGGAACACATAACTGCAAACTTTTAGAACGCAACGGCGATTCGCAACACAACTTTAGCTAACAACTACACAGAACTGCAAGTAATACATGTATTCAACACTGAAAGTAGTCAGAAACTTGCATTTGCTGAAGAGCATTTAGTGATCTGGACCCACGAAGCAGGGCACCGAGATCATTCGGATTAGTGAGGTCCGGATTAGCGAGGTTCTACTGTACTCATTTCGGCAAACATATGAATGTGCTTACAGTACATATACTAATAGTACTAGGAATGTCTGTTTTGAATGTTTCAGAGGAAACTGATCCAACGTTTGAATGGGCTTCAAATTTGGGTGGACATTTAATTTGGGCATGGCAGACCCTTCGCCGAAATTGCTGAAATTAAATGTATGCCGAACATTTACGAAATTAGAGTAGGTTAAAACAAACATCTTGAAAACCCTTGAAATATCTTGCTCTGCAAATACTTTTGTCCACTACTGTATTACGAGTCCAATAATTCTGTGCTGTAAGAATGTAGAGTTTCTGGTAGGGTATCACGTCTTTCCAGCGTTGTCGTCCTAAGTTTCTCTAATTTCGAGATTTGATTTCATGTATACATGTTTTTCAATCCGGTGTCCGAGGCACCAGCGTGCAAGACACCTGGACAGAGTGTCTTTAATTAATGTTATGATGAGAGGGAACGATTTCAACGGGCGGAATGAAGTTGAGGGGATTGGTGGTGGTGTGATGGACATGAGTGTGAGACAGTGAATGGAGTGAATCAGTGTGTCTGTAGATAATGAGGGTAGACGTGTTGTAGTTATCGTCGGCTACAGAATGGCTGACAGACGTGGAGGAATGAGAGCAATTTGTGTTTCACTGTGGGGCACGAATATCTTGGCCATGCAGTGTATACTATTTCTATTTGTTGTTAGAATGTGTGGTTTGTAAGAGGGTCACAGGTTGACAGACTTGTAGATGGATGAAGGCATAGTGGTTTGAAAAAACCCGATGAACAGATGGATAGACAGATTGACTATGTGACAGAACAATGGAGAGATGGAATACACAGATAGACAGTTTGATGTCTAGACCAGTTGATAGATGCTTAGACAGATGGAAAGACAGACAGACAGACAGATGGACAGAGAGATGGAAAGATGGATATATGCAGAGACAGACAGGGAGAGGGGGACAAACAGACAGACAGAGAGATGGACAGACACACAGACAGACAGAGAGATGGACAGACAGACAGAGAGAGATATGGACAGACAGACAGAGAGACAGAGACATGGACAGATAGACAGACAGAGAGATGGACAGGTGGAGAGGCGAACAGATGAAGAGACAGACAGACTGACTGTCAGCGTCTATTGTTATTGTCTTGTGAGAATACTGGGTAGTGTTTTCTTCAGGTTGTGTGTCATGCTAACTGTTAATTTGTCTTTTCAACAGCTGCCATTTTGGGAGGCCGATGCTAATGAAGGAAGACAAACGAAATTTCAAAGCGGCGATAGCTCTCGTAAGTGAACTCAATAAGACGTGATGCTTTCCTTTGTGTATGTCTGTGTTGATGACTTACCAGGTGCATAGACATGTTTTGAGTTTTTTTTGTGAAATTGGCAAGCATCTGGATTTCTGGCAGCTGGTTGTGTAATGCCGTTGACTTGTAGAGTTTGTTGTAACCATGCCCGGAACAGAGAAAGAAGTCTGTTTAGATTTCTATTTGATCGAGCGTGGATTCTGTGTTTGAGGGTAATAGGGAGGCAGTCGGACCACATTCCAGAGTAACCATTTCTGTCGGATTTTTTTGAGAGATTTCAAAGCAGAGCTAGTGTGAGCGGGTTAGGGTAGAGTTATGACAGATGTAAGAGCGTTAGAGTTTCCTACCTGTTCCAGTCTTTTTACAGCACTACACGTCAAAGCGGAAGTTGATGCGATGTATCCTTGAGGTTCCAGACCTACTCGCACGAGAAGTCGTAACGAATGCATCCACCGTTTTCCTCTCATTGCTATGAAGCTGTACCTACTTCACAGTGAAGGTGAATGTCCAATCAAGCGATTTGATGTAGACAGTCACATTGTGCTAATCGAGATTTTTCCAATATGAAATGATCCAGGTCGACCTCAGTGACGTTATGCCCCTTTGTCTGAGAGCATTCGAAAAGCGATTTCTCCTTTACGTTGCTTTGGCTAGCGACTAGGGTACCGTTGAACTTCTCGAATAGCAAGGCTATTTTTCAAGAGCAACTTGTTTTTGTGTGCGAGTTCCCCTTTAAGTACATCATGTACACACACACACACACACACACACACACACACGTGCACACACACACACACACACACACACACACACACACACACACACACACACACACACACGCAATACGGGTGATGAGACAGTGCACATGACATTGGCCATATCTTGGAAATTGCAGTCCCAAATTCCAAATTTACATACAAGTATTTACTTTTCAGTTTCTCACAGAGCTATCACACCAATCAATGCCATATTGTACCAACTGTGATGTCATACGAATGACAGGTGACTAGTAGTCAGATGGAGGAAGGAAGGAAGCCTGTAGTCAGTCTGCCAATTTACATATTTATGTGGACAGACAATGAATGTGCACCTGACTCTGCACCTGACTCTATACAGACTGACAGCACTCAGACAGAAGTATTTCCTTTGTGGTAACTTGTGGTTGTTTCTTTTCTCTTCATTTAGTGTGACGATTTTCCGGTTGCCATTCACATGTTAGCGTCGCCTTTTTGTCTGTATGTTATGGTAGTGGTAATACTGATTGTTGTGTGTTGCAGGCTGTTGGATTTGCTAGAGATTATTGCTCCGTTTAGACACTTCAACAAGTTGAGAGAGTTTGTGGACTTGCGGCTTCCACCAGGATTTCCTGTTAAAGCAGGTGATGCTAGTATGGTGTGACTGTGGAATGATGATGAGGGAGTAGCATGCTGGCATATGGTGGGATAGACAGGCTGGCATTAGATTGATTATAATGATAGATGATCAAACAAGCTGAGACAGACAGATAGACAGAACAGACAGACGGATGGATGGATGGATGGACAGACAGACAGACAGGCGGATGGACAGACAGACAGACAGATGGACAGACAGACAGATGGACAGACAGGTAGATGGACAGACAGACAGATGGGCAGATAGACAGACAGACAAACACACTGATGATGTAGACTGTTGAGTAGTTTGCATGCACTGCAGTCCTGTACTTAAGTGTCCCTTTCGTGTTCATGCAGAAATCCCAGTGTTACCAACTATCACGGCTCAGGCAACGTTTCAAGACTTTGTAGTGAAAGATGATATCCCAGCACATATTTTCCTTATTCCCAGAGATTACAAGGTAAACTGTGAGTAGAGAAGAAGTGGAACAGTTTAGTGTATTTTGAGATGCATCCCTCAAATACGACAGTCTAGTGTATTTTGAGATGCGTCCCTCCAATACGACAGTCTAGTGTATTGTGAGATGCATCCCTCCAATACAATAGTCTAGTGTATTGTGAGATGCATCCCTCCAATACACTAGTCTAGTGCATTGTGAGATGCATCCCTCCAATACAACAGTCTAGTGTATTGTGAGATGCATCCCTCCAATACAATAGTCTAATGCAACAACTGTCTGTTATAGGAGGACCCTTCAAGATTTCCTGATGTCTGACATCGATGCGGCACTCTAATATGCAATGTGTGGATTGATTTCATGCTAGCAGAAGCTAGTAAAGCTTATTTATTCTTATAAAGTTTACGATGACTGTTGACCATTAGATTTATACATATGACTGTGCATAAGTATGGTATTTTAGATGGCGATTATTTCCTCTTCTTTCCCTTTTTCTTCTTTGGTTGTTGAGAAGCTACTAAGGTGTCCTCAACTGTGGCTGTCGCTTGACCTTGCTTGCTTATACGAGACTTTAGCTTCGGTATCATTGATCCAATGTACTGATAAAGTGCTTTTCCTAGTTGAAAAGAATGTGAAATGATAACATAGTGTTTGACAAACGTTGCTCAGAGCTACATCAGGGTGTGTCCTGAGGGATACATCTCTCTAATAGTCCAATGTATTATGAGATGTATCTCTTGAATGACAAGAATGTAATGTATTGTGAGATGCATCCCTTCAATACAAAAGTGTAATGTATTGTGAGATGCACATCCCTTCAATACGAAAGTGTAATGTATTGTGAGATGCATCCCTTCAATACAAAAGTGTAATGTATTGTGAGATGCACATCCCTTCAATACAAAAGTGTAATGTATAGTGAGATGCGTATCCCTTCAATACAAAAGTGTAATGTATTGTGAGATGCACCCATTCAATACAAAGTGTAATGTATAGTGAGATGCATCCCTTCAATACAAAAGTGTAATGTATCGTGAGATGCATCCCTTCAATACAAAAGTGTAATGTATAGTGAGATGCGTATCCCTTCAATACAAAAGTGTAATGTATTGTGAGATGCACCCATTCAATACAAAGTGTAATGTATTGTGAGATGCATCCCTTCAATACAAAAGTTGTGAGATGCATCCCTATAATATGTCTTACTGTGAGGGAATTGTTCGCTGCTCGGTGAGCCGTCTGCATTCCTTAATTGTACACGGACTCGACCAGCAAATGTTGGATCTCGTGATAAATCTCGACAGTAGTGCTTGTTCATCTTAGCAACACAAAGTCGTGAGTTCATGACAATCTCACTCGGATCAAACGACAACGAAGTACTTACTTCTACGTCACAATTCAGACCAAGGCTAATGCAGACATCACGGATTTCGGCACATGTTGGATTGTCCACAGCCTATAAAATTGATGAAGTGTTACACACACACACACACACACACACACACACACACACACACACACACACACACACACACACACAAACACACACACAAACACACACACACACACACACACACACACACACACACACACACACACGTATGCATAGACAGAGAAGATGTGTAATGTGTACACCTTGTCTTTGGGTATTTTCCTTCCTTCTGGTATGCTTCTTCTCGAATTGAGATAAGATGGGTAAATGCATATCCATCTGCACGTTAGCAATACAATCAGATACAATCAGATACAAAGACGCGTTCACAAAACGACGTACCTTTTCGGATCAGAAGGATCAGACGGTAAATACATATCAGCAGCGGCTGCCATTTCTAGTCACGTGCACCAGGTTAACGCACGTTAACTTAGTCTGCTAATAAATTTCACGCAAACAACCACACTGCATATTTTGTTATATCGTATTGTCATATTGAGGCTACAAACGTTGAAGGACAGATATCTATACACAAGGTTCTAGACTCTCAACGAGACACACAACGCCTAGAACACGCAGTCCACTCAGTTAGCATTGTCCCGTATGTCACGGTTTCACTCATGACGCTTTCTTCGCCAGTTGGAACTTCGTAGCGATCAGCGGTAGAGAGAAACCAAATGCACAATACCCGAAGATAACAACAAACAGTCTCGCCTTGTTCTCCGACTGAAACGGCACGCTCTAAAACGAATAAAAAAAATCGTCAACAATGCCACCGTTTAAGAGGCCTCATGACGACAACACAACCGTACCTGACCAGGACCATTTGGAAAATCAACTCTTAGCCTCAGAGACTGAAGAGCTCTCGACCGTAGAGACGATTGAAGAAGGACCCGACTGGCCGACATCCTACATACGGGATTTCGAGGCGTTTAAATCACGTGATTTATAACTGCACTTGATTGGTGCTGATATCTAGAGAACAGTAACAATATTTAATATTTAACATGTTAGGTGGAGGGGTGATTTGTTTGTAGTGTGCTTGATTTTTTACGCAATAAATACTGAAGAAGAAAGGACAAATTATTGCGAGTTCCCGGATGTCGACTAGAGCCAGGCGGCATCTGTTGTACGAGGAGAACAGTGAAGATGATGGTTTACAGGATGAAATAGACGAGCACGCGGAAATACGTAGCGGGGATTACTGGGCGGGTGAGTGATTTACTGGCAGTTCTATTTCGTGTGACTGAGATTGTCAAGGTTTGATTTTTGTGTGCCTGATGGATTTGTTGTCTACTTGTGTGTGTGTGTGTGTGTGTGTGTGTGTGTGTGTGTGTGTGTGTGTGTGTGTGTGTGTGTGTGTGTGTGTGTGTGTGTGTGTGTGTGTGTGTGTGTGTGTGTGTGTGTGTGTGGTGTGTGTGTGGTGTGTGTGTGTGTGTGTGTGTGTGTGTGTGTGTGTGTGTGTGTGTGTGTCTGTCTGTCTGTCTGTCTGTCTGTCTGTCTGTCATCTGTCTGTCGTCTGTCTGTCAG
>NW_026912708.1:0-20896 GCF_963422355.1 Corticium candelabrum
CAATATACTAGTGGTTATGCATACCACTCCGCGTGTCCTCCCAATCCCAAGGTGGAGGAAACCTATGCAGTATGCAATAAAAAACCACTTTCAAGTTTGCAAGATGGAGGCACTCCAAGACCGCACCGACCCCCAAAGCATTCCTATTTACCGCTCACTCGCAGATGTACTGCAAACAGGTAGAAGAGATCATGGCACTGAGAAGCGTCAAGTTTCATCTATTAATGAACATTCAATTTTGCAAACAACGCTATTACACCAAGCAACCGAATTCGAAAAGCGAAGCGCCATGGTTCGAACCACTTCTCACGGCAGACGACATCCCAACAGCTCTGGACAAGTACATCCAATCTATCTGCAATCAGTAGAGACCCACATCAAGAACCGACACCGCTTCGAGACATTGATTGAGTGGAAAGACAAAATACTAACTGCCTACCGAACAACACTAGCAAGGACACACCAATCGTATCTACTTCGCAATCCTACTTCGCAATTTTCGACGAGCTTGAACTACAACCGAAAAGCGCCTTCTACAGCACTTTCAACGAAAAAGACATCTCCGACGAAGACTATAACTACCCCAAACATTTATGGACAACCTGTGGATGTAAGAACATGGAGACTACCATGACCTCTATCCCCGAACGGACGTGTGGTTTTTGACAGATGTATTCGAAAGGTTTGAAGGATTTGCAGGAGAACCTACATACTCGATCCTGCACACTACTATACCAGTCCTGGCTTTTGTGGGATGCCCTGCTACGAAATTCGCACATAAAAGTCGAGAAGAGCATGCGAGGTGACGTCTCGATGGTATCCCAACGAAACGGCAAAGCCAACAGTCTTCAAGTGGAAGGTTTTGATCCCAACAAAACTTCTATTTACATCACATACCTCGATGCCAACAACCTTTACGGGAGGATTTGAGTTGATGGAAGATATCCCTATTCAAGAGATCTTAGACAAACAAGCTGATGCCGACAAGAGGTACTTCCTGTAAAAGTTGACCTCAATAACCAAGAGAGCTTCACGATACACACAATGCGTATTCTTTAGCGCCAGAGCGACTGAAATTTTCTCAAAAATAGATGTCGAACTACAAACGAGATCTACTTCAAAGTATATATGGGGTGTATCGAATGGAGTAGAAAAGTTGGTACTCAACCTACAGAATAAGACCAAGTACGTAGTCTACTACTACAGGAACATACAACTCCACACACAACTGGGTATGCAAATCACCAACGTCCACCGACTTCTTTGATTCGACCAGAGTCCCTGGATGGCTTCATGCATTCAAAATAGAACTAAACTTCGCAAACACCAGGAAAAGTTAAAGTCCATGAACAACTCGGTCTTCAGCAAAACTATAGAAATCTCCGAAACGCGTCATTGTCAAACTCACTTGCGCACAAGCAAAGAAAAGACTTGGCAGATTAATTGCTGATCCGTCGCATGACCGAAGTGTGATCTTTGACGATGATCTGGCCGCAATCCACATGAACAAAGAAGATTACGTTCAACCAACCCGTGTACGTGTGGATGTGACCGTTCTAGAACTCTCAAACAGCTGAGGTATATCTTATATTACAACCACTTGAAAAAAGAGTACGGAGATGGATTTGAGTTGTGAGAAGATAACGCCGACCACTACGACACGAACGATTATCTTAAAGACCATCTGCTACGCGACACCAAAACTAAAAAGTACTTTGAAAAAACGGACGAATGCGCAGGGTTTCCCATCACAGAGTATGTAGGTCTCCGGCTCAATATGTACTAAAACCAAAACCGCCCATATCTAAAAGGCAAAAGGAGTCAATAAGGTGGCCTTCAAGAAGCGCTTACAACACCAGCAGTATATTGAAGAGCTAGCAGGGAAGGTATTCAACCACAAGATAGAACATGCTGCGAAGAATGTTTCACCATATCTTTGGAATGTACCAGAACAAGATGTCCCTATCTCCATTGGATACCAAGCAATACATCTGTAGTGATGCTTGTTTCTATTTGTCCATGGCGGATGATGCTGTAGTGCTGAATGTAGTCATGTAAAATGTTTCGTCGTATGCTGTTGCAGAGCAGACGCTCGGAGTGCTATCAGCAGCACCTGCTATTCACAGCGTTTCTTTAAGTTAATTATTGCTGTGCGCACGTCTTTAGCGTCAATATCGGCATGAAAATTTGTCACCGACTGCTTAGCGAACTTGTCTACTAGTGCAATCGATTTGTGATTTGTATTGGATTGAATTAGAAGCAGATTAGAAAGTTGCCCGGATGGAATGTTGGGCAATAAAGGGTTGCAACCATCGACTGTGCCATTGTTAGGACCAAGCCTATCAACGTCTGTCAGCGACAAGGCAGTGGTGCCTACAGTAACAGGGCCCAGCTCTAGTGCGGAAGGCTGCATCATGGGAGAAGGAACCATGACGATACCCGCTCGTCTGGTACGATTAATCCAGTCACAAGAATAGGTAAACTTTGCGGAGCTCCTTTCAGGTAACCTGGAGCTACTGAGGCGCATGCAAGTTACAGCGGAGCCAGTCAATCATCGTCATTTGCGTCATATCACCACACTGCAAAACGTGAGTGCAGTGTTTCGCTACGTACGCCGGGCATAGGAAGTGATGGCGTACCTGAGGCTGGTAGCGCACGAAACGCAGTGCAACAGAGGGACAGGCTGGCTAATATATGACACGTGCATTCGGCAGCTGGCGGCATCCAACCTCAATCTTTCTTAGAGCCAGCTGCACACGCCTCTCTTTGCTGCGACAATTTTGGCAATGGACCGACCAAATGCTGACGGCGAAGTGCACTTACTGCATGTCTAGAAGCGGATCATGCTCGCGTGTTAGAGCGGAACGACGCTCCACCGCATATCCCCGTACAAAGCCGGACCAGGCTCGAGAACGCTGTCGGGAGGCGGATCAAAATACCGATGTGAGTCCCTGGGATTGTCCAAAGCCAATTGTGCCTGCTATCCAGTCTACGCACGTTTCGGCATATTTGCTTGCATTGTCAAAACAACCACAAGATGCAGGAGTGCCCAGAGCAACGCACAGCTACACTGATAGCCTCTGGAAAGCCAGTAGCGTCTAGCAGAGGACAATACATCAGAAGGCAATAAGCCAACAATAGTGTTGCGCTTAGTATATGTGCTTATTGCTGAGCAGGACATTATTGTGACATGTGGGTTCTGTTTTGAGTTGCCGAGTGTAATAGCCCCTTATACGTAATCCTTATGGGCACTTAGCAACTATATATGTGTAATTCGTACAATAAGTGTTCTTCGGTCTGACTAGCACATTGTTTGCCATGCTCCTCTTTCAACTCTTATCACGATTGCAAAAATACTCAAGAGAAGAGCAACGTACAAGGATCGCGCTACCGTTACACCGAAGATCTGCTAGCCTTGGACGGTGCTGTTTCGTCATTTGGATACGGTTTGGACGTACCCGTTGGTGGTAGACGCGTGGCGTAAAGCGCCGGACAACCCCCAGGAAACAGTTTTTGCTAGATACATTGTAAGTGGTTCGTCTCTTGGATTCCGAATTTTTTACGATTACAACAAAGCAAAAGCAAGAAGATCCCGCAGGAACATAAAATCGGCAAAGCAAACGCCTCGGTCATGGACAGTTACACTGCACTTGCAAAAGGAATGCGCGGTAGCACGTATATATCTCGCGTCTTGACGAGCGTAGAACAGCTGAGGCTTACGTCAGTCCTATGGCAGTAATTCCAAAATCTCACCAACCAGGTTGATGGTGCCTAATTTTAGATTTATCATCCATCGCCATTATAGCAAAGCTTGATATACAAAGTGCATAACAGCATATCCCCATTCACTCAGACGACCTTCATCTCTTGGGAATATCGTGGAAAGGAAAGGTGTACCTCGAACGAGCTTTACCTTCTTACTTGCGTTTGGCCCCAAGGTATTTTCTGCTGTAGCAAATTAGCTAATGTGGATGATGTCCTGTCAAGGCAAAATAACCGGCATACATTATTTGGACAATTTTCTATTTTTCGGACGTCCACAAGAATTGGAATTCGATAAAAATCTGCAAAAGCATTGAACATATGCAACGAACTAGGCGTGCCAGTAGCTACACACAAGCTCGATCGCCCCACTACGTGCTTGACATTTGGGGTTTGCAGCTCGACTCACAGGATGGGATCATCAGCTTACCAGACGTTAAGCTGCAAAAAGTACAATCCACGATTGCAAAATGGCTAATGCCTGCACGAAACGTCAGCTGCTCTCTGATTGGTACGTTGTACCACGCAACTTCAGTTGTGAAAGCAGGTTGAGTGCTTCTGTGTCGGCTAATCGATCTTGCGGGTACCTTCAAGCAATTGCATTACCAGTGCGTATTAGAAGGGAGGTGCGTGCGGATCTTCAGTGGTGGGACGCATTTCTCGGAAGTTGTAACAGAAAAAGCACTCTTATCACTTTACCCACTCGCTCCAAATTGCGTAGGACTCATTAGGCTCGTTGGGGATGCGGAGCCATTGGCCCATTGGCGGTGCAACTGGTTTCAATGGAAATGGTCACGAATGGGAGGACATCAGCATTGCATCGAAAGAACTGGTACCAATTCTACTAATAAGCGCTACACGGTGAAAAGATATGCACGGCAAAATAGTGCTGTTTCGATATGACAACCAGACTGTAGTGTCGGCTCTCGCTAAATCGTCTATCCGAGATAAGATCGTCATGCAATTGCTGAGAGTGTTGCACTTTGTAGCAGCCCTTTACTTTTTTACCTGGATCTCGTAGCACATACCAGGTGTCTCTAACGTATCGGCAGACGCCGTGTCAAGAGAGTATGCATAACAACCAATGTCAGTCGTTGCAGCTCAACGAGCAGCCAGAGGCCATTTCATAAAATTTCTGGAGCTGCTGTTGTCTACCCATCTAAACAGGAGCTCCGACACCTGGAGACGTCAGCTTGTTGTTTCTTTGTTTCAGGCTTAACAGAGTTTTACCAGAAAAGCATACGCTTCGGGTCAAGCGAGGTATCTAAAATTCTGCAATCATTTTCCTTTCACCTCTCCTTCTACATTCGAGCATCTCTTTTGTCTGTTTCTTTCACACCTAGCCGGAGGTCTGTCACAAAACTATCAAAAGCTACCTGTCAGCAGTGTGCCAACCACAGATCCAGTCGTGTTTGGTTGCTCACTGAACTTCTTGGACACGGTCCCTGCTGATGTCGAATTTCTTTCAAGACTTAAGCTAGTTGTGGAAGAGGGCGTTGAATGTGTCACTCACAGAAGCTGGACGTAACTGCACAGGCATTACAGGCCACAGCTTTCGCATTGTCGCAGTCCGACAGCGAAGGCAAAGAGGGTTGGACGATTCCACAATCAAAGCCCTTGGAAGGTGGTAGATTTCAGCATTTAAGTCGTACGTAAGAATCCCTAGCAACAGGTTAGCAGAATTTTTGCAGTCAGTCGCCATAATTAAAGGTTGGCGGGTGCACTACTAACTTAGTAAATGGTTAATAACACAACTTTAGAATAAACGCAACATGAACGGCAGCTGTTTCACCCGCATTAGCCTCTTATGTACTGTGCTTGGAAATGCCACTCATCATCTGGTAGGAGATGATAGTTGGCCCAGAGTGTACCGTGCTTAGGCTGGTGATTTAGTATAATCCCCGGATGGGTTGGAGCCCCAGTCTGATGACTGTCTCCTATGTTGGAACCACTGTATCAGCTGCTGAAACAGAGAGTAAAATGGAACTGGGGTCATCAGCAACAAAAAGGCATTTCAAAAGCCAAGAATGCCTAGTTATTGCATCAGGTGTTGGCTTGCTATGACCGTAACCTCGAGATTATATTGACATGTAAAGCTTCACTATATGGTTTGAGTGCTGTTCTGTCACATAAGTGGCCAAATTGTATGCATTGTTCATTAGCTTTTGCCTCTCGATCTTAGAACAACACAAAGAAAAGGTATTCACAAATAGACAGAAGAAGCCTTCGCATTGGTATTTGGAGTGGAACAATTTCACAAGTACATGTTTGGCTAATGTTTTACTTTACTGACAGAACACAAATCTCTGCTGTGGCTGTTTCAGGAAGGAAGAGCAATTTCGGGGATGGCATCTAGTTGATTCAGCGTTACGTCTTCAAGCTGGCAGAATACAAATATTGTTTTACTGTGACAAAAAGGCTCAAAAACAGTAATGCAGATCCCATGAGTGGTTGCTACTGAAACATGGGGCAACCGAGGACGATACGGATGGAGAGATTGTCTTGGCCATAGCACAACTATCTACACATCAACAGTGTTAGCTCATTAAGTAAAGGCCCAGACAGGAAAGGACCTGTGGTTAGAAGTGGTATGGAAATGATAATGTCAGGATGTCCACAGGCAGGCTTTAGAGAAGACGGAATACTGTAACTAAGACGAGTTCAAGTCTTATTTGCATTGCAGGCATGAGTTGTCAGTGCTTAACGGATTCGTTATGTGGTGTCATAGGGTGGCAATTCCGTTGAAAGCAAGACCAACAATGTTTGAGGTATTACATGAAGGCCACCCAGGCATTTTAAAAGCTAAGGCCTTTGCACGGAGATATATTTGGTGGTCAAGAATTGACGGAAACGTAGAACGAGCAGTGAGATCTTGTGTTTATTGTCAGCAATATAACCGGATGCTTGCAGTACTTCGCAGACGGTATTTGTATGTAGATTAGCATTGCATGTAGATTAGCGCTGGTCGCTGAATTTGTTTGAAAAAGTTAAAACAGCATATGACTTCAATTCGGTCCTGTTCATCTTTTTACTGGGATTCTTTCGTTCGAATGGGACTGGGAAGGATCTTTCGTCCCATGGGATATTGATGTTTTTCGTCTTCGGTTGAGACGTTGAACTTTCTGAAATGGAATAGATACACATTTCGCTTACTTTACAGTCTCCAAAGTCTAGAGTTATTTTCAGCAACTACTTCAATCGTGGAAACCTCAAGACGAATTTGCCTTGGTAAAATTTCGACGTTAGGCGTCATCTACTAAACTAAAAATTGTCTGCGCTGTTATGGAAATAACCTAAAAAGCTTTTGGGAGTCAGGAAAGCAAATCAAAGTTATCACCTCTGTCAACCAGACCTTACTCGCGCGTCTCGACGGGTAGATTCGACACTTTCATGTTTGTGTGTTACGTCTGCCAATCCTGAAAGTGTAATGGCACTACCTTTTATAATAGAAGCAAGTCATTCCGTACTTTGAACCAGCTCTGGATCGGTCATAAATGTCAAAATCCCATTCAGACGATTCGTTCAAACGAGATTTTGGTACCTAGCTTGCTCTTTAGCGCACAAAATACGACAAAACGTTATACCCTAAACGCATCAAATCACAACATTGATTTCACGATGGCCATTGAAGCTTGTGGATTATAAAATACCCTGGTGGGGTTATCAAAACCTGTTTGAAATCCCGCTAAACCCCTTTCAAGGTTTTGAAGGGTTTTCTTTATCACTGGTGGTTTAAGAATAGCATATCGATATAATTTTGTATGGAAATGTTCTTAATCCGATTAATTTAATAGGATAGATATAAAATTTGATTAGATCAAGTCCCACCATATATTAAATTGGCAGAGTGTAACTATTTATAGAACGTTGTCAATTGATTAATTAAATAAATATTAAATAATTATTTATATTTTGCCTTTGACATAGCGCACGTTCTCAAGGTAGCATGTGTAAAGAGTATACTCGAATCGTTCATTTATTACTATTCAGCTGATAAGACAACGATACGTTACACACTACAGGCTTAGCTAGGTGATTAAAAATATCTAAAAAAACTAATGCCCTCATGCATGGCGATCGAAGTCTACGCGGTGTGCTAGTCTGCTTTTTCACTCGGTTTCTAATCATTCTCTTGCCCAGGTGATGAATCTCTAGCAAGCAACAGGAGTTTCTTCCACTTGAATCGTCATTAGCGACCTTTGGTTGATCACTCAGGAGATTCTATCGTTTTATAATAGCAAGCAGTTGTTGTAGCTGCATTAACGCAGGCAAGAAGAGACAAGATGTACCAGTATTTGTATTATCGAATATTCTCCAAAAGCCTCAATCTCAGCCCCATGCGCATTTGTAACATGAAGAAACTGTCAACATCTTTGAGATGGGCTTAGGACTCTTCACCTATGTTTTTACCTACGTACAACAGAAGTTGTTAGCGACAATCAAAGTGAACAGCTAAACCACGTTCAACCAAGACTGTACAACAGCGAAAGTTTGTAGTTGACGTCTGGACATAGCAAGACCATTGTAAGTGACCATGCAGCTGCAACTGGAACCCTGGTGTGACAAAGTATACCCTTTGGATTAGGGACATGTATTTGCTTGTCGCTGTACTGTACTGTTGCAGCTGAAGGCATATGACGCGTAATCCTCTTCTTGCAGCCGCCTCGTGCCGTGGTTCAGTTGAGAGCATTCTATCTGACTGTTTCTCTGTTAGCTGATGTCTGCAAATAGCATGCTTACCCTATCTCTTGAGCATTTTCTTCTTCTTGGACACGGCTAACTTGTGGAGATTAGCGCTGGTCGCTAAAATTGCGAAATGTCTGTCTGTCTGTCTGTCTGTCCGTTTGTCTGCTTGCCTGTCTGTCGGTCTGATCTGTCTGTCTGTCTGGTGACCGTATTTGTATCTTTCAAAATAGACACTACAGTATGGAGTCCATTATTACTGTTATCAGTATGACTGTACATAAAATAAGTATAACACTAATAGTAGTCCTTCTGATCTTCATTATTATAGCATCCTGTCATTATTTCCATCCATTATAGGTACTTGAAAGTAGGGGTAATTCGTCCACAAATGTTGTTAGGAAGCGTAAGCAAGTTGTGTAAATGTGAATTAGCATGGTCCAAAGAACAGGTGGATTAATATCATACAACAAGATCTGATGTCACTGAATATTGATGAGGAAACTTGAAGCACACATTGAGTATATTAGAAGAATTTCAGGTTCTAGGTGCGAGTGTATGTGTGAAACCAAAGTTGTGAACTCTTTTTGGAGTAGTAAAAAGAAGTGTGTGTGTGTGTGTGTGTGTGTGTGTGTGTGTGTGTGTGTGTTTGTGAACGTGTGGTGTGTGTGTGTGAACGTGTGGTGTGTGTGTGAACGTGGTGTGTGTGTGTGTGTGTGTGTGTGTGTGTGTGTGTGTGTGTGTGTGTGTGTGTGTGTGTGAACGTGTGGTGTGTGTTAGCATGGTGGAGCAGATGGTAGAGCGTTTGTGATGACATCCGGGATGTAGTATTCCGTTGACGGTTGATCCTGGTGGAGGTGACACTATCGCAGTTTCCTTGAGCAAGAAACTCACCCACACTTGCTTCTCTCGACTCAGGAGTATAAATGAAGAAGTGCAGACCCTCGGCCGGTATGCACCTTGATTGCATTCTCCTCGCTAGTGGAACAAAAAGCACGTGGTAAAACACGTGGAGCGCGAGGAGAGGACTGGGTACGAGTCTAGTGAAATGTTACAGTTACATGTACTAGGCCGTAAATCTTACCACTTACCGTAAAACAAAAATGAATAGAGACGCACTAGCGTACTTACAGGTCAGCAGAGCCGCTTTATCTTACAAACAGACGCTGTCATGGACAATGCACGTTCTCCTTCGCAAATTCTTGTCAAGCGCCAAATTTCTGTTGAAGACGACACGAGTGATCTTTGCAACAACACCACGGCTGCTCAGTCACGCACACCGAACACTCAAGGTGGCAGACTGCAGAAACACTGTGGAACAACTACAATGTTAGAACAAATATAAATTATAGGCGTTGTTTCTATGTGCTAAACCTCTAAAGCAAAGGACTAAACACCATGTACAGGACGGACGCCCGATGGCCGAATTCTCGTTAGCAGCTACCAAAGAAAGAGAGGTGGAGCCTCATGATGACATTACGTATTGGTCAGTAATGACACCACTTCTTGTCTATTGGCCGGAATAGCTCATTTGCATCTGTGCTAACCAACTATATATACGGTCGGTCGTCCGGTCATCGAACGACTACTATACTCAAGACCGGAAATCCGGGCCTCGGGTAATGAGTACGTATCTGGTCATTGACTGGGGTGGACAAGACAGCTGGCTTGGCAGTAGTCTCTTGCACACAGCCCCTCGTAACGCGCGCGCGAGGAACAACAGTTTTTCGCATGCGGGACCCCCCTCTCCGCTCATCGCGCGCGCGTTAAGAGGGGCTGTGCAAGAGAGGCAGTGTGGGCCTTGGTGTCCAGTCCCAGAGCTGCGTCAATGTCAATACAGTGCGGGACAGCATAAATCCCCCCAAACGTAGCGCACGTTAGAAAATTCGCCCTGCGTATTTATAGACGTTCTTACATATGCACGTGATCGCCGTGAGAAGCCCTACAGAATGACGTCGGTTTTGACCACGTGGTTTGCAAGATAACGAATTTAGATTAGCGAGTGTTGATTGGCTGTCTAACAGCTGTGGCTGCATTGCGATTGGTTGATGGCACATTATTGCCATGGATACCGTATTCTCTTAGTCCCCTCACTGCCATCATCATGGACGCCATGCGTTGGAGTAAAAGAAAGAAACAACTAGAAAGGGTTGAAGCTATGAATGAGAAAAGGCTGAAGCTTAGACCATCTGAAGAGGAGGGGGCCCCTTCGGAACCAGCATGTACGGCAGAGGCAGACGCTGAAACACTAGACGGGGACAGCGATTCGGTGCAGTCTTTTAGCGATGATGATGTTTGGAGTTGTCTGGATGAATGGGTAAGAGCTTTGGGAATCGTAGATCTAAAGATGCTGTCGTTGTTGCTTTTCGAGTTTCACCGTAGGGAGACATCGCAGACCGTCAAAAGGGCCGCAGATGTTGTGTCGCAGATAGTACACAAAAATGAGGGCACCATCAGAGATTGGCGGAACAACTTTAGACATGTTAAAATAATGTTTCAGTCGCGTCTTGTATTATGTAAACTAGATCACGTGACCAATTGTATATTTTTATTATCATGCCTATCTTTGAGTGTCATTCACACTGCATCTAGAGAAAAATTAAAAAATGTGCTTCTGTGGATATTTAACCCTGTTTGTCTAATAGCGTTTGGTACACTTCTGAATTCGAATAGCGCGTGCATGAAAAACGATAGGGCGCGAAGTGAGACCCTTAGTGGGGCCCCTCTTGCGGTTAAACTCAGAATTAATAAACAATCTCGAAAATCCATTTCTGCAGTTTTGTTGCACATCATGGTGACAATCTTTCATCGAGTTCTCAATCATCTACGGCAATATTCCTATTTTTCGTAGGACAATACGGGAACTTGAGGAGGCGTCTCCATTATTCTCGCCGTGAGAGAACGAAACTCTTTCGTTTATCAAATTAAGCTGGCTCGTTGTAGCAAATAAACTTGTACACCACTGGACCAAATTTGAAATAGGTAGACCAAACCAAATTTAAACTGTGCGCGTTTACGAATGACATGCGCATTGGGGGGATTTATGCTGTCCCGCACTGTACCCGTGGATGACTCTGGCCAAGCTCCAGGTGGATTGTAGCGCTGGCCCCAAGACTCCAAGTAGCGCATGGAGGTCCTGTCGCTAAAGGCAGGGGGAGCTATCTCCGCAACTGACCTCAAGGTCGACGTCGAAAGACGTGGAGGGCTTAACATGTGTCCATTTGTGTGTGAGTGTGTGTGTGTGTGTGTGTGTGTGTGTGTGTGTGTGTGTGTGTGTGTTTGTGTGTGCGAGTGTGTGTGTGTGTGTGTGCGCGCGAGTGTGTGTGTATGTGAGTGTGGATAGTTGTGTATGTGCGTATTTGTGTTTTATATAATGTACATTTATGTAGTTCTATTTTACAAAATGTACGTAGATATGCAATACGAACGCACACTTGCATATTTATTATGTTGAATTGTTCAAATCATGCTATTTTGGAGCTGGTACTACCGCGCAAAGATGACTTGGAAGACCAATAATATCACTAACAATCAGTAGTCTACCATCATTATTATATTGTATGTATGTAAGTATGTGTTAATTAAGTATCTATTCTAGCGAATCACTGTTTTCTTGTGCAGACTTTTGTGTTATGCAAATGATAGTTTCATCAACCTAGCAGATAACGATTTTACAGTATTTTATGATGTAATAGTACTTTCATAGTATAGCCTTGGGTTACAGTACAATAACAAGTTTGCAATAACATCAACAAACATTTACAATATATATTAATGACCATAAAGCAACTGTGCACCTCACCACTTTCAGCGCCAATTTCAGTTCACATACGCACACCACGAAGCTTGTAGGTTGTCCTACGTCGTCGCTCGGAATATGGAATAAGACCAAGCACGAAGTCCACTACAGGAACCAACAACTCTACACATAGCTCGGTATGCAAATCACCAAGGTCTACCGACTTCTTTAATTCGAACATAACTATCTAGCTATATCTAATATATAAAGCTCAAATTGTCTGTGTGTGTGTGTGTGTGTGTGTGTGTGTGTGTGTGTGTGTGTGTGTGTGTGTGTGTTCGCGTTTGGCGGCCACGTCTTTTGTCCGTTCGCAACCGACAACGGCACGCACAGGGGAAGGTTTGCGTTAAACAATCTAAAAAATTATGCACCAGGTTCCCTCTCGAGGGGTCAACCCCCGCGTAAAATTTCTCGATGACACAAACGCTACACATTCCAGTTCATTCCAACACACGCCCACACCAGTCCTGTGTAGACTGTATGCATCGTCGTCCTTCCCAAAGCTTCGAATATCTCTTGCCGACGAAACTTACTCTTCTATCGCTTTCGTTTCTCTCCAAATTCTGGTTGCATTTGCACCAAATCCAACCTACACGTTTCCTGCAACAAGCGCTACACAGGGAGAGTGTCGATTTCTATCGAAACAAGCCCGAATAGCAAGAATCGAATTCATTCCGTACATCCGGAACCTCGCAACAAAGATTGCACGTGACGTGTTCACAAACCTATCTTTACACTACAGTATCTTGCCCGTACGAAGGTAGCCTCGCTCCAGACGCAGTGTGGATATCAGCCCCGGATGCGCTGCCATCACCGCTACGTCTGGTATGGTACCGCCTTTCTGGACGGGAGTAAGTATGTAATCAACTTCTTCAGCGCGTGTGATACTAATGTTATTAGCTATGAACTGAGCACTTTGACGTTGTTCTTGTCTCTGTACTTGTCGATATTGTGATTTTAGGCCGCTGTCAAGCGTTAGTAAGAGATTGCAGCTACTTTAGAGAGCGCAGCGGTGAAATGGAAGATCAGAAATGGCACTTGCAGTGCATCACACGCCTTTGAACGCGTACACAGGTTCTCAGTTGAAGCTGCAATGCGTCATATGCCTCTACCGCAACGCATTGGACTGCTGCCCACGTACTGCACGCTAATTAGCGAAGATCTCACGCGACAGTCGTTTCCTGTAATCTACTACACCGACAAAGTTCACTTGTAAGTGACACTAATCATGTCCCTAGGGACATGATTAAAGGTGACCGCAAATAGCGGTACCATACCAGACGTAGTGGTGATGGCAGCGCATCCAGGGCTGCAATCCACACTGCGTCTGGGGCGAGGCTAGTACGAAGGACGGGCCATGGATCCTAGTAGGCTGTATAGCTATATCTAGAAAGCACGTTAAAATGAACTACCTGTATGTACATCTTCTAAACATCGCTATAAATCTACTTCGACAGCTACAAATCTGCCACTTCGTACGATGGTTGTCGTCAACGCCATTTCGCCGTTGGCCAGCACAAAAAATGGTATTAATGCCTACTGTGGTATCTACTATAAAACGCCCCTTCAATATTGTGGGTCTAGCCCTGAATTTAGAATTATAACGTACAGGCAAAAAACGAATTTGGAGATGCAACAGACTCAACTCTACACGGCTATAAACATCGCTTACCTCGTGACCGTGGAAATCAAGTGGTACTCAGAAAATGTAGTAGACAATACTTTGCTACACAAACTTTTGTAAAACTACTTACAAAGTACAAATGACAAACTGTACACATCTACACTATCTACAAACTATTACTGACAACAAAACATGTTTTCTGCTTGTACACATCTTTCAGCTTCTCGTTCGACAGCGATCACGCCCTGACCACTTCTCTGACCAGACCGTGCGAAATGACCTGAAATGACTCTGAATGCCGCAAAAAGTGTGCAACAGCTGTACGTAGAGACAACTTGTATTCACCTACGGCGTTCTACTTACTAGCGCGACGGATGCATTTTTGCAAACATCCGTTCCGTTGCAATCAACAAAGCGACAGGAAGTATGACCACGCTTGAAAGAAAATATTCCGTTGAGTAGCGAAACCGCACTCTCAGCCACGTATAGACGAACCTAAGGATTACGAAACAATACCTCTTCTCTTCGACAGCTTCGTTAACATTTTGCCAATCTTCCTCTGTGTGCTTGACGGCCGATTTTCGGCCGAAGTGAAAACGTCCAACTAGGGGTCGGAAACTCGCCAACCAAACACGATCAGACGCTCTACGCCTTCTTTTACATTATTCTCCAATAGAGAATATCGAGGCCGCCATTGAGCAGTGACGTCAGGGACGCTATCGCGAAAACGTTGCAACAAAAATTGTGAATGACCCATGACGTTTTCTTCTATGATTGGTTAAATGTATTTGCGGAGTATAATTGTTACGTTTGAAGCCCGTACAACGGCTCTTATTTTATTCTATTTTTAGATTCTCGGTTTAGAAGTCCGGAGTCGATTCATCTTTAGCGCACTTGGCTGTGCTTGTAACTTGCATTAAATATGCGTTCGGAAAACAAAACTTGGCGTAATGCATAGCTAATCTATATTATAACTGGTATACTTTCCCGTAACCTTGCGTGTGTAACGAGAAAACGGAAGTGTGATAACGACATGTAACGCCACATGCGGGACATCGGTTTAGCCAAGAGCATAGTCTCTGTATAATTTTTAACATCCAAAATATAACACAAAAATTTTCAAACAAGCCATATGCAACTACGAAATAAGTGAAAGGTTGATAATAACTCTTGTTTTCGGCAAAACTGAAAATCTCAGGAAACGCGTCAATGTTGTAACGTGGTTCATCTGTATTTTAGGCGTACACGTTAAGATATCTCTATTACAATCAACACACTACGTTTATATAGTACGCTAATTGGGTTACCCCATACATCTCTTTTTCTTTATGAAAAAAAACGAAAAAACTTACTACCATGCATGCTAAGTGTCTATTTACCGCATACATAGTCGCTTAGATACTTTGGCCTTGTTACTGTTCTGCCAGATTTGCCAGATCAGATAGATGTTACAGTCTCTTTTGCCTGTTCTCTTCCTGATTCGTTTGCATGTACTTGTGGTGGTACTGTCTTCTTTGTAACAGGTGTAGGGATAGATGTTTGTTTCTTCTGTCTTGGTTGTGGTATCATCTCGACTGGGAGAATCATCCATACTTTCTGAAGACTTGAATTCCTCCATGGTCTTTCGAAGATGCATTCTGTTTCTGCTATAGCTAATTCCTCTAGGGGTGATAACTAAATATGATCTGTTTGGTAGCACTTTTTTTATTTTGGCTGGTTTCCAAGCTGTGTCTCTACCTGTTTAATTGAATTCGAACCACATCATGTTTTCAGCTCCGGTAGGTCTCTGGCTTTCATGTTGTAATATTTTGCTTGCCTTTTTTTCTGTTCCATTATGTTGTGATGTCCCTTTATTTTCTCTGGTAAAGTTTTTTAATTGTGGGCAACAGAGTTCTTGTTTTTCTGTCCATTAACCTTTGTGCAGGATCTGTATTTAGTCTTTCAGTTGGTGTGTTTCTGAACTCAAGAATTGCTGGCCATTGATCTGTTTTCGCTTGTAGAGCTTTTATCATAAGTCGTTTTGCTGTCTACACTGTTTTCTGCTTTGCCATTGGATTGATGGGGATGTGGACTACTAGTCTCATTCTGTATCTCTCACTGCTTCGTGAATGATAGAAATTCTTTTGATGTGAATGTGTACCGTTGTCAGAAATGAGCACTTCGGCATGCAATATCAAAAGAAGTGTTGTTTCCTTTTCCTGATGACATTATCTGAAGTTGTTGCTTGTAGTCGGTCAGTCTCCCAGAAATTACTGTAGTAGTCAGTAACTATGAGATAATCACGGCCCTTGAATTTTAGTAGATCTGCTCTTACTTTTGCCCATGGTCTTGCAGGTACCTCGTTTGCTAACAACTGTTCCTACTGTTCTTGTGGTCATAGTCTCGACATATGGAGCATTTCTGTACATGATTTCTAATATGGCTTGTCATACCCGGCCAATATTATGCTCTTCTGGCTCTTCTAATGCAAGCATTTGCTCCCATATGTAAACTATGTATTCGTTCTAAAGCAAATTTTCAAGCTGCTTGTGGTACCACTATTTTATTTCCTTTCAAAACCATTCTTTGCTGCACAGTCAATTCTTCCCGAATGTCGTTATATGGTGTAATGTATGATGTAAGACCGTACTTCGTGTCTGGCCATCTTTTTATGATGTATTGCTGTATTTCTTGTTAGCTCTGATTTTTTTGAGTAGCATTTTGAATGGTTTGTAGTGTAGTGCTTGGCACCAGCAAATGATTGATCATGTTGACATTCTCCAGTTCTTTCTCTCAATCACTTTGCTGCTGCATGCTCTCTGTTTTGTTTGCATCTACATCATATGCTAGGTATGCTCGCGACAAAGTGTCTGCCAGATATATAACTCTTTACCTGGACGATATTGAATGTCAATTGAATACTTCTGTAATCGAATAAGTATTCTCTGCAAACGCTTTGATGCAGATAGCTATGGTTTCTTGTGTATGGTAAAAAGAGGCTTTTGATCCGATTCAATTGTAATGTCGCGTCCATAGGTGTAGGAATGAAATTTTTTTCATAGCATATACCATTGCCGACCTTTACTGCTCAATCTGAGCGTACTGCTTCTCAGTTTCAGTCAACGCTCTGCTTGCATATGCTATTAGACGTCTATTTTGCATAAGCACAGCACCCAGTCTTGTCTGAGAGGCGTCACATTGGATTGCAGTTAGCAACTTTTCATCAAAGTATTGTAAGACAGGTGTCTTTGTGACTACTGATTTAATTTTGTCAAAAGCTTACTAATGCTTTTCATTCCATTCTTACTAAATTCTTTGTTTTGTTAGTTGTCTCAATAATTCATATAGGTCCGAGAAGTGACCTAATAATTCAGATAAATAGACAGTCATTTCAATGAAACGACATATTTCTGCAACATTCGTAAGCCATTGCATCTTTTGGATCGCTTCTATTTTTGCGTAATCTGGCAATAGCCCAACTGACGAGAGTAGATGTCTCATGTATTTCACCTTCAATGTTGCTATTCAGTAACGCTGTGAAATTTTTGTCAAAATCTTTTTTAACAATAGCTACTGTAGATCAATTGCAAATTATCAAAATGTCATCGGCTACCGTATACACACCTCGAATTCTTTGAAAAGCTGCATTCAATCGCTTCTGGAATATCTCTGGTGCTGTAAATACGCTAAATTGTAGCCTTTTCCAACGATATTTTCTAAAGGGTGTACCAAATACTGTAAGCTTGCTACTTTTATTATCAAGACTTATATGCCAGAATCCATTTTTCACGTCTAGCACACTGAATATTCGTGCTTCAGCTAGTTCTAGTAACAGATTTTATTGGTAGGCATGAGAAATTAACTTCGAATGAGAGCTCAGTTGACAGATTTATGATCGATGAATACTCTAATCTTGCCATTTTTTTTTACCGTGTTATAACTGGAAATCCAATTAGTCGGCTGCTCTTCCTTTGCTATAATATCCATTTTTCCATTCGTTGTAGCTCTTTTGCAACTGTTTTTTTTGATAGCTATAAGCACTCTCCTAACTAGTTGATTTGTAGGCATGATGGTCTCATCCACCATCAGATGTACCCTGCCTGCTAATCGTACCAGTTTTTTTTGGAAGACCAATAGATATTTCTGCATCACACTCTCTTCTGTCATGCGCTGAGAAAGCTCCAATAATCTACTCTGTTCAATTGTCGTAAACAACCACAAACTTGCTGCGAAAATCATTTTTATTCTTTAGTTTTTTCACTTCTAATGTGCATCTGGCCAAAAGATTGATTTTGCTTTTGTCACACAGCGTTAACTCACGCATTGTTTGCTCTAAACGCGTTTGTGTAGCCATATGCTGTCGTCTAATGACGTTACACATGGCACTTGTGTCAATTTGCAACTTGATCTGCCGTCGTTTGACACTTAGGTTCTGTCCGGATATGTTGTAGCAGAGTCGTTTAGCACATTGACTGACTCATTATCGTCTGGAGTCAACGTCAAACTCATCAATCTGTCATTTCCGTATTTTGGACTATCTGTGTCACTGCTTGACATATCATTTTCGACAAGGTGTAGCTTCGCTATGCTCTTTTTTTTGTAGTCGCTTTTTTCTTTTGACTTGCACATGTTTGTAAAATCATTCGTCTTGTGCCGCGCTTGCCATTGTTTCCCAAATGCCTTGGAGTATTGTCGGCTACGCCTGTGACATATACCACAATATTTGCATACTTTCTCATATTCGCTCGTTATGCTTCGCGTTGGTTGTCGGCTTCTATTGCTGCTTGGCCATCTTTGCGCTAAAACGGCCATCGCATGCACTGTATTATGTGCAGACATATCTTTCCTCTGCAATGCTGTATTTTTACTCGTTCTCACTCAGACACTCAGACAGTGTCTCTCAGACAGTGTCACAATAAACTCAGACAGTGTCAGTTCCTTTTTTTGTAAGAATTGCTTCCTGAGGGCGTTATTTCTTACTGCTACTACTATTTGATCTCCCAATAGAGCGTCGTGCATAATAACAAACTGACATGTCTTGGCTAATTTAATGAAGTTAGTCAAAAAGTTATGGAATGACCAACCGTTCTGCTGTGTTTTGCCATTGAATCGAAGCCGTTTATAGAAAACATTGATTTTTTCTTGACAGTAAATTTGTATTTTGTCTAGCACTTGGACAATATTTCTTTTCTCTGCTTCGTAAAAAAAATTAGTTAATTGTATATTCGGAAAGCTTCGTAGCCAATGCATGATATGAATGTTGCCATTCGGTGTTCTTTCTTTTTCGGTTGTCTAAGATTTCTGAGAACTTCGTAAGAGTTTCATATCTGGCGAATCTCTCTTCAGTTTTGCGGCAGATTTCCTTTTACCACAACTGGTCAAGATAGAAGCATTCGGCGTTTCAGGCTAACAGGTTAAGCTGCTATCGCTTTGCTGCTACTTCTTTAACTGGAGCGTCCAGTTGTTCAGCCATTCTTTACACTGCTGCTATAATAGCTTGTGTAGCGTGACGGTGTCGCTGCACAACTCACTGTCACAATGTAACGTGGTTCATTTGTATTGTAAGCGTACGCGTTAATAAGTTTTTTATTACAATCATCACACTACACTAATTGAGTTACCCCATACAAATGTCAAACTCATTGCGCGCAAAAAAAGGCTAGTCAGATTGATTGCTGATACGTCGTACGAACGTATTTTCATATTTTACCATGATCTAGCTATAATCTAAATGAACAAATAAAATTACTTCCAAACAAGTGTAGATTTGAACGTTTTGAAAACCACGAAACAGCTGTTGTTAAATATATTTTATTTACAACCACCTAAAGAGAGAGTACGAGAAAAATGTTAGATGTGAAAAAATATCGACACCATTACGTAATAAACATTTATCGTATCTCGTATGTTACACCTAATCAAAATGTTCTTGGAAAAATGGACACATTAAATATTGTGTATATCTTAGGAGCAATAGATATCTATATATGCATATCTCATCACCGCCAGATAAATATTTTCATCTGTGTGTGGTAGCTTGTTCGAAGTAGTTAGCCTCGAAATTTGGTTGCTGGATTGCACGTATGTTTTTAAACAACCCGATGACGACTTTTAATGGTAATTGTTCCGTTTTTGAAATTTTCTTTTAATATATTCACAATCTTTTTATTGCGATGTCCTAACATCGTTGAGTAATTTTCGTTTAAATTGATTACTATTTACTGCTTCAACTTTTGCACGTTGCTCTTGATTGTTGATCGTTGTTATAGTGCCAATACATTTATAGTTTTGTTTTTTTGGACTTTAATTATTTGTTCTGTCTAACTATCTTTAAACGGTATAAACTCTTTCTTTAACTAATTAAGAATTGTTGTATCAGTTGTAACTATTACATAAACACAAACGTGAAAGTGTTTTCGCCATAATGACTATCACATTTTAGCAAGTAGTTTGCTGTGTCATCACAATATTTGTGTATATTCATTTCCTTCTAAATATTTACGATAAATTTTACTATATGTTGATTTCTTTGCGATTATATCTTTATTATACATACCGTATTGTATAGCTATTTTGAAAGATATATTTACGTTTAAATATATTTGTGTTCTATAAAAATTTCAATTTACCTCTTATTAAACACATTTCTTGATACACATCGATTGAAAAGTGTATAAATTTAATGGTATGAGTTACTTTGTACTATAAATTGCTGTCTTTCTTGATGGTGTGTATTCTTTTTGCAAAGTTTAGTTTTTATTTATCTTTGCATTCATGTAATGTTTCGTTTTAATTTACGTTGTTTATGGTTACTTATTTGCACTAAATTGTGCATTAATGTTTAGTCGTCTACAATATATGCAGTAAGTTGTAAAGGAGTTGAAATTGTCATAGCCAAATGTTGGTAACAAATTAAATCTAGTCTGAATCTCCTCTTAATGTCAAAAGCACACAATGGCTTGCTCACATCTTCAAGCATATTGCAGTCCACATGCCCAAACTTTGCAGTATAGCTGAAGAATCTAAAATAAACATTTTTATGGTAAGCG
>NW_026912709.1:0-12726 GCF_963422355.1 Corticium candelabrum
ACTATACGAGGCAAATCGCTTACGTTTTGCCGGTTTCTGCTACCTGTAGGTTACTGTGAAGCATCCGACATGTTACCTCTTGCAATTACGTGATAAATACAGCTGTAGAAACTCTAATTTGTTCCAAGACGTGACGTCAACAGGATGTGAGGAGGCGTACTTTGACCTTTGTACCTGTAGTACTGCACTGATGTACACAAATATTGTACAGTGTAGTGCAGTTTGCGTAGTTTCAGTAAACCTTACCAATTACATGATGCAATTGAAACTCCTTATTTAACTTCTATGATGCTGCAACCAGGAGAACAGCTAGATGCAGATACAGAGTGGAAGCTAGCCTAGACTACACTGCACTGGTGTACTAGAACTCTAGTAAAACCGTTTAGTCTGTGTAGTGTCAGTGAACCGTACTGATTAGATGATGTAATTGAAACTACAGCTTCTATGTATACAAAGACACTATAAGAACAGATCAGATCAGACCGCGATCGCGAGCTAGCTAACTAGTGCTTACTCTGAAGACGTGATTTCTTAATTTGCTTCTCGTCCAATGGAAACGGAAACAGACCGAGAAGACAACGACCCAGAGTATGTACGGTCTCCAAGGAAGCATAGGGAACAGAGGCGTGTATCTAGAAATGTTGATACTTGTGTTGTTGAAACTCCAGCAGCATCTGCAAATTGCGGTAATAACTCTCAGTTGGACAGATCGCAAGAAAGAGCAAGCAAACGTGTTGATGTTCAATTTCAAACGGATCCCAGTCTGTGCATTATCTGCCAGAAAGAAAAACGAGGTCGAGCAAAGAAAGACAGCAAAGACAGACGTCGTACTGAAAAGCCGACAACTTGCACAAGTCTTCACGGTACACTACGCAATGCTGCAACTTTACGAGATGACCAGCGACTGCTGGTATACCTTGTAGGTGGCGATGATGTAGCTGCAGAAGTGAAACACCATAGGAGTTGCTACCGACAATACACAAATAGGAAAGATCTAGAAAAACTAATAGACACCGAAGAAGAGCAGTCTAGTCCATATGAGACTGCCTTCAAAAATTTGTTGCAAGAGATTCAAGGTCCACTACGTAGAGGTGAACTGCTTGTCACTATGCCTGCTATGTGTAACCGATTTAATCGGTTATTGGTGGAGCAGGGATTAAGCAATCCACAATATCGTACAGAGAAATTGAAACGCCGCTTGCGAACACACTTTGCTGAAGAAGTTGTTTTCTATCAAACGGAAGAGCTAGGAAAACCGTGCGTTTTGTACAGTGCTCACTTGCCTCTGATTCGTGTATCTGAACTGCTTCAAGAACTTCTGGATGAGGCTACTGGCACTGATACTGATGATTCAAGTGAATACCCTGGTGATGACATATATCATGGCGAACCTGAACAAGTTGAGCAATGGTGTACTGTTGCCGAAATGGACACTATTATAGATGCAGACCAATCATTTGCCAGTGAAGCAAATACTGAAGGTGCTGTCGCTTTGTTTCACGCTGCAACAGTGATTCGCACTGATCTTAAAGCCATTAAGGACCCTATGCCTTGGCCACCAACGCCAGTTGACGTGTGCTCTGACAATGTCATTGTTCCAGCATCGTTATACAACTTACTGTCTTGGATCATCACTGGAGATGAAGATATTCCTCCCAAAGGAGAAACAGTTACAGTGAAGAGTGGTGATGATCATCGACGAATATTATCAATAGCTCAAGACATTTTGTTCTGTACGAGACGGGGTCGTGTTAAGCCTCCAAAGCACGTTGCATACCGATGGCAATATATCATCTCACTCGCAGCACACAATTGGTATCACTGTTGAATGGGTTTGGTCATGGAGTTTCAGCAAGTCAGCTCTTGGAAATCGATACTGCATTGGCTCGACATGAAATTAGACAGAAGTGGAGAGGTGGTCTTGCCATCTAATATTGACAAGAATGTGAGTGCTGTGTTTTGCTTTGACAATTTTGATCTTTGTGAGGAGACTCGTACAGGTGCTAACACCACCCATTGCACTAATGGCATCGTAATTCAACGCTTGCTAGCAGCACCTTCACAGTCAGTTTTTCAAGTTGGTGATTATGAACGGCAAACATGCGGCCACAAGCGATCTGTCACTGCGCCCGTAGCCAGTGAAACGCAACCTTACTTTGCAAGTTCTCCCTTTGGTCCACCTCGATTGACAGCCGATATGACTTTATTGCAACATGCAGAAATTGCAGATTGTGTTAAAACAGCGTCTGCTCTAGATTTTATGTGGTTGGCACTGCGGTTGCCATCTGATGTATCGCCTCTCTTTGGTACGGGTGAATGCTTGCGCGTTCCAAGTTGGACTCCATTCAACAGTATTTACCATCGAGAACATCCTTGTCAGCAAAGTGTTATTGGGTTCTGTCCAGTTATCAACGCTCCACCCACAGACATTGCAACAGTCCACAATGTACTACAATATGCTGCTGCTATGACAAAAAAAGTTACCACAGCAAGACGTTGTTGTCGTTTTCGATCAAGCTGTTTATGCCAAGGCTCAGGAAATTTTATGGAAAAGAGTGCCCACACTGTCCAACGTTGTTGCTCGTATGGGAGGATTCCACACATCAATGACATTTTTAGCTATTCTTGGCAAGCGTTTTGGAGATGCTGGGCTTAGGGATATTTTATTTGAAACAGGAATTGTAAGTTCGGGATCAGTAGACGGTGTCCTTAATGGCAAGCACTGTAACCGGGCTATTCGGGCACACAAGACAGTTGCTGAAGCGTTGTTTTGTGTTCACTGGTTACAGTTTGAGGAACATATAAAGAACACTCAACTTGATCTGCTAGTTTTCAAGGAGCTAATGAATGAGGTTCGTACGCAATTATCACCGACATCAATTGCTTCCGTTCTTTCTAATGACAAATTTAAGGCAATCAAGTCGTGTTACCGTCAATTTTGTTCCATAAGTGTATCCCCAACAGCTTCACTCTGGATGTCATACATAGACATGGTATTCCTACTGCTAAGATTTGTTCGTGCAACACGTGAAGCTCAATGGGATTTGCATCTGCAGTGTATTCATGAAATCTTGCCGTGGACTTATGCATATGATTGTGTCAACTATGCTCGTTATTTGTCAGTTTACTATTATGAGATGAGCTGTTTGCCAGTAACTCATCCAGATGCATATAACCGGATGCAACGTGGGGAGTTTGCAGTACAAAGGTCGGACCGTTCCTTTTCACAAGTTGCTGTTGATCATGCTATAGAGCAGAGCATAAACCGAGACATGAAGACTAGTGGAGGTGTTATCGGCATTAGTCAGCAAACTGGGGCTGTGCATCGGTGGATTCTAAATGCCCATCATCGATCAGCATTTACACGCCAGTGTAGACAACTAGCTGCTTGTTCTTCCAAAGAAACTGATGATGCACGTGATGCAAATTTGGCAAGTCAACAACTGTCAGCAGAATCACGTAAAGACGAAAACGATGTGAAGACTGTGAATGCGTTTCTTGACTGCTTAGGAGTTAATCTGTTTGCTGATAACTCAGATGATTTCGTCGGTTTTTGCTCTGGAGTAACCGCTCCCTGTGAAGTAAAAGATGATCTCTTATTGACTTGCAGCAAGGGCGAGGCAAAAATGACCCAGTTCTTTCAACAACGTTTGCTTAGCGATGACGTAGACTTTTTGGCGTCTTAGAGAAACTAAAGTTGAAAACGTTTACGACTGTGCTGCATCCACCAAAAGCAAAAAGCATTCGTTCAGTGGTACCTCGGTCCGACAGATCATTGTTTTCACGACTGATAGTTGTAAGCCAAACAAGATCATTAAAGCTTGAAGAGGTGTTCTGCTTTGAACTTAGCGCTCTTCCATGGTCACTAGCTACTGTTGATGGAGGGCTTCAAAAGACAGCCAAGTCCAAGATGATACCTTTACTGGAAAAATACGTCACTCCTGTACAATTTCCATTAAATGCTACAGTGATATTTGACGGAATGGCTCTTAACTACAAGCTACCACTCCTTCCGGAGCAACTTACGCTCATCTTGCTCTTCAGCTCTTTACTTGCATTACCCAAGGTACTCATACTGGAAATCGGATTGACTTCGTGATTGATCGTTATCCGAATTTATCAATCAAAAATTGGGAGAGAAATCGCCGCACATCATTTGTCACGCCTGCTGTGATCCAAATACAGCATCGTCACCAGAAGCTTCCTCGCGGCTGGAAAGGTTCTTGGCAGCTGCAGCAAATAAAATTGCTCTTGTTGATTTTCTGTTTAAGGAATGGCAGCTCCCAGAATACGCGCGTCTCCTTAATGGCAAGTGTGTATTTGTGTGTCACGGCAGCAATTGCTCAAGGTTTACTACAAACGATGCTGTGACGGTCACTGAACAATTGATTCCAGGACTATCGTGCAGTGCAGAAGAAGTGGACACCCGAATGTTTTTGCACGTCAACCATGCAGCAAACACGGGAGCATCTCGCATTGTCATCCGTTCACCAGATAGCGACGTTTTAGTGATAGGCTGCTCTGTCGCACATCAGATCCCGGCAGAGATAATATTGCAGACAGGTACAAAAAATCAAAGGCGCTGTATCAGCATGACAGCTATTGCTTGTTCACTAGGAGAAGATGTGTGTAAAGCACTTCCGGGATTGCATGCCTTTCCTGGATGCGACAGCACTAGTGCTTTCTTCGACCAGGGAAAAAGCACAGCTTTTGAACTTGTCAAAAATGGAACTTGGCACGCTATGCAAGAACTGGGATGTCAAACGACAGAACTGCTCCGACTCTGTGAGGAATTTACATCTAAGATGTACAGTAAGAAGGTTTTTGCAAATGGTGTAAACGATCTCCGGTACAAGCTTTGGGTGCAGAATCCTTCCAATGACTCAATGCTGCTACCTCCCACAATTGATGCCCTCAGTCATCATGTAAATAGAACAAACTATCAAGCACTTTTGTGGCGAAACGCTATGATTGCAGACTATCAAGCACCTACACCAAATGGCTGCGGCTGGGAAGTCAAAAATTCCTTGCTCAACATCGTATGGATGACAAATCCGCCAGCTCCTGCAGCATTGTTACAGCTTACTCGTTGCAGTTGTGCCAAAGGTTGCGAGACCAGACGTTGCTCCTTTGTGAAGAGCTCTTTTCCTTGTACTGCAGCGTGTACATGCGTGGACTGTAAGAATGACAAACCTATCAATAAAGCTAGAGAAGATGACGGCGACGGTGATGAATGTGAAGCCACTTGTAGACGTACAATGAACAGCAGCAGTGATAGTGAGTAATTAGACGTTGTAGCGGTACAGAGAGACTATATAGCCCTTTCCACATATATCAGATATTTGATCTCCTAATTTAATTGATCAAATTTCTGTTTTAATAAAGCTTATCAACCATACCTAAAAGTTTTTAAATGCAAACCACACTTGTTTTTGCATTTTAAAATTTTTTTAATTTTTAAAATAATTTAATTAAAAACCCTGTTTTCATCAACTTTGGACGCTCTGATGCAAAAATAGACTTAATTTTCGTAATCACCGCAAAAAGTGCATATGATAGGCTAGAAAGTAATTGGTTTGTCATGGGGTGCACGGAAAAGTCACAATTCTGGACTTGGCCCACGGACTACTAGCAGATCTTTTACAAAGCTGACCACTTGACATTCTAATTGAATAGGGATATGATAGGGTATTTAGATAAACAATCATTATGGCGAACATATGCATGCACCATTGCTGTTGTGCCAGATAAGACTTGCATCCGGACAGTTGCCAGATCCTAAGTCTCGATCAAACTCTGTGGCATGGTACATAATCAACATCTTGGACTCTCTGTCGTGTGGTACGTAAATCATACCCAACGTCTCCTTTGTCGCATTGTAGGTATCCATTGACCCGCATCTGTTGTTTATGTTGCAGCTATATAAGTGACTGTATTACACGTGGTGCCTCCGCTAGACGCATGCAATATGTTACAGCTATCAAGACTTGTGTTCTTTGATGTGCCCCTTAAAACGCTACACCAAGCAGCGCTAGCTGGATTTGGCTCTCTGAAGAAAGCAGCAGAAATCGAATTGGAAGCCTGCAAACCATTTGCGCTGTCAAATGATCCAAGTTTGTTGGCTTCTTCTAGGGTTACATATATATTACTGTCATAGATACTCACAAGGACTGTACCCTGATGATGCAGATCAAACATTGACTCCAGTTGATATTAGAGGTGATGGAAATTGCCTCTATAGGTCTATGTCCTTGTTACTCTGTGGCAACGAAGATCTTCATACTGAATTGCGGTGTGAAATGGTGATAGGGAAGGAATTTTACACATGTCAGTCTAGTACAGAAGCAAAGAAAACTCAAAAAGATTGCAGCAGTTTCTGCAAGTTTTCAACAAGGCCAGAGCGTAGAAGATGATGAGACGATATTGAAGATATTTCAGGATGAGTGTCTGGCTACAGCCAGACTAGGGACATGCTCCAGCGTGTGGCATATCCAAACCCTGGCATCTGCGGTTGCATGCAACATACTTAGCGTCTATCTCAACGTTGCGCTAGGAATCAGGTCTGTACTGAATACAGTTGCACATCCCAGGATCGACAGCTGTTGTTTCCAAATTGGTTGATTACACTATCATGTGGACCAGAACGGTACCAATGCTTCAAAGTCATTCTATACGGATTCCCAATCACTTTGTGCCATGTGTTGCAAGTTGTGCCATAAATCAAGTGGATACAGTTTTGAAGAGGTCACTCCCCAACCGCATGAAGACAGTGCCATTGTCTGAATATTTCGAAGTGTCGACAAATATTCAAGCAAAGTTAGTGAAACAACCTCTTGCTACAACACTCTTCAGCAAGAAACAAGTGCATTCTCCGGGTAATGCTATTGTGGCAAACATCCAATTTTGATTGTCATTTTCTGACTGTCTGCTTGTAGCAGTAATGAAACAAAAGGTGGAAGAAGTAAGTGATGAAGAGCAGCAATCTCCTGAAAAGAATAGACGGTCAGTGAAGTATGATACATTCAAAAAATGGCAATCTAACGTTGATGCAGAAATGCAGACGTTGACTTGGTTGGACTTGAACTGCATAGCTGAATTGAGTAGCAAAAATCAGATTGTAAAACAGCTTAAGTGCAAAATATGCAGCATGTATCAAGACCGAATAACTGGTATTTGAAACTTTAGTGACAAGTGGATAGTTGGTGCTGATTGTGTACGTACCTCGAACATACGAGATCACAGCAAAAGTGATCAGCACATTGCTGCCATGAATTTGCACCGCAAAGATGCTGGAAAGGAACAGGGTATGTCAGTTTTAGAATTGGTTCCGATTGCTAAATAGTTAGAAACACTGCCTGAAGATGAACTGAAGAAGATGCAAATAAAGTTTGATATTGCGTACTTTGTTGCTACTCAGCACATGGCTTTCGCCAAGTACCCTGAGATATTCTCACTAGAAGCTCGTCATGGTGTGAATGTTGGTAGTACCTATCGCAATGTCAATTCCTGCAAGGACTTTATCCACTTTTTGTCTATGTCCAAAAAAAGGAAATTTGGCATCCCTATTGTCAAAAGCTAAATTATTCTCTCTGCTAATGGATGGGTCTACTGATGCAGCAAATGTTGACAACGAAGTTTTCCTAGTTGTTTGGTGTGACACCGACGCAGAAATGGATCGTGTTTGCACTAAGACAAGTTTTGTGACTGTACACCAACCTCCACGAGCTACTGCAGTGGGTCTTATGCATTCACTGGACCATTGCCTACAATGTCTCGGTGTGGAGGGTCTAGATAGTATGTTGTGCTATAGAATAGTTGGAATTGGGACAGATGGGGCTTCAGCCAATATTGCAGCCGCTGGCTTAAAAGGATTGGTGGAGGAGAAAGTGCCTTGGGTCTTTTGGATGTGGTGCCTGGCTCACAGTCTAGAATTGGCTGTTAAAGATGCTCTTTCCACCACATTCTTCTCCTTAATAGCCAGTATGCTAATTCGACTTTATTATCTTTATGAGAAATCACCTAAGAAATGTGCTGAATTAAGAAACCATTGTTGAAGATTTCAGAGAGGCACTGGAGTTTGATGACATTGGTGTAATGTGGCACAAGATGGGTATGTCATAAGTTGAAGGCAATGAAGAGAGTCTTGTCCAAGTATGGTGCCTATGTTGCTCATCTTACTAGTTTGTCAGAAGATCCATCAGTCAAAGGTGCTGATAAAGCAAAGCCTAATGGTTACTTGCGTCAGTGGACCAAGGCAAAGTACCTACTTGGCTGTGCTGTATTTGTTGATCTCTTGAGTCCGTGTGCGCTTTATTCAAAGGTAATGCAAAGTGAAGACAGAGACATTTTGATGGGATTGACCAGTCTTGTTAAGACGTTGCAACAGACTGACATGCTTGCTTCAAAGCCATTATGTGAGTGGGCAACTTTTCGAAGAACAGTCCAAAAGATCAAAAAGGAGGGTCCCCCCACTTACCAAGCACAGGAATTAAAGGATTTTCCAGAGGCAGTGTCTTTCTTTGAAGGCAATTATGAAGAGTTTGCTACAGCCATAATAACATGTATCAAGTCCAGGCTGTCGTGGTCAAATCTGAACCTCTTGCGTGATATCCAAGTCATGCTTGCTACCTATGGATGGGAAAAGCTCCTAAAAGACACTGATGCAGCTGCAGGTGGTGATGATCAAAATACTGTAACTGCTGCTGCTGCTGCTGCTGCTGCTGCTGCTGCTGCTGCTGCTCATGATGATGATGATGATGCTGCTGCTGCTGCTGCTGCTGCTCATGATGATGATGCTGCTGCTGCTGATGATGACAATGACGATAGTGATGGTATTTGTAATGATGTCCTTTGCGGGAAGGTGAATCCGCTTGATGCGATTGATCGCTTAGTTGCCCATTTCAGAGTTCTCCTTGAACAATCCAATGCCATTGCGGACAATATTCAAGAAGAGTTTAAGGATATGTGCGCATATGCTGTAAGATTTATTTTAATCAACACCCTAAGTTATCAGGCTGTGTGGTGGCGCCTTTTTTATGCATGTGATGCTGCTGAGTGGAGCAATGTGCTCATCCTTGCAAAGCTGCTTTTTTCCCTCCCTGTATCTAACAGCAGTGTGGAGAGGGTCTTTTCGACCCTGAAACTCTTGAAGACCCAGAAGTGGTCCTCACTGTCTATAGAAACAATGGATAATGTGCTGACGCTCAGTATTGGAAAGGGATTGCTGGAATCATTCAAGTCTAGACGAGCAGTTGATCTCTATCTTTAATTAGCTACGATCGTAAAAGAAGGACACCACAATAAGTGGTGGACTGCTTTGCGAGAAGCTCACTCTAAATGGGCTGAATTGACTTCCGGTCTGTCTGTCGGTATGTGGCTATGTTTGTTTGTTTGTATGTTTTTAGTAAGCGTGTGTCACGTTTGGGGAGTTTTTCGAGCCAATCAGCAATCGTTTTGGGACGATTAGTAAATGCTCGGTTAGCATTGTGTTTGGCGAGCGATGGTGTTCTGTCTTTACCAATTCGCGTGATTAAGATGAAGAACTACAAAATGCTAGTTGGCGCAGCTATGTATGTAGACTTGCTACAGCCCGTATATCTCTTGAGCCTCAGTCTTCAAGATGACAAAGTCAACATGGTATACATAACCTGCTAAAAGCCAGCAAATCACTCAAAGGTCTTGCCAAGAAAGAGCCCGGGGAATGGCCGACCGTCAAACTCGTTTTGAGCCGTCTTCAGAGAGACAAAGAAGGTACTTTGTATCAAGGAGCCCCTTTGGCAAACTATTCTGTCAGCACACTAAGTAACTGTGCAGAAAAGGTGAAAACCGATTTAGTATGCCTTGATAATAAAATGAAGGAGCGACTAGGCTGGTGTGACACCAAACTTCTTCGTCATATAATTGCCTTTCTTGACACGTAAACATGGCAAAGAAAACCTATCGGTAAAACCTCTGAGCAAGATAGTGAAGACGAGAATGTTGATGATACTGCAGGGGTTAAAGAAGCTGTAGAAGCTCTTGCTGTTTGTTTTGCCAAACCACTAGAAAGCAAAGGCATTAGTATTCTTGCTCTTCATGACGAGGTTGAGGAGGTAGTCCGTTATGCTAGAAAATATCTTAATGTCAACAAGCTTTTGAGTCAAGGTCAGTGAAGGACTTGATTTTGCTATGCTAGAGCAGTCATTACGGTAGCTATGCCCTTGCTGATTTACTTAGTATTTAGCATACAGCTTTGCTTGCTTCACAGTTGGTCTAGCTAGATAACTAACACCTTAGCCATCATCGATAGCTGGGATGGATATGGCTTAATAAACGGAAATGACACTTTCATCCCGCTTACAGTGTGAGAAACTTCGCTGGCCATGTTTAGAAGAAGTTTGACCCGGATAATCTATGTTTATTTCAACTTGACCGCGAAAAAGACTGTGACTCGTCGTGATGCACCATCCAGGGGCGTAGGAACGGGTCGGGCCGGTCGGGCCATGGCCCGACCACTTTTGGAAATATGGACTTCAGCAAGCGAACGATTGCCGTAAACTTCCGGTTTAGGTATAGGCGATTAAATATATTATTTATTGATACATGTACTTCTAACAGGAGCTTCTATCTCCGTATATGCTCCTGACTCTATTGTATCCATGTTGCCTCGATGTGCAGAGTCGTCTGTCACGAGACATCTACTGAGCATGCCCAGGTAGCAAAATGGCAAGGCAGACGTCCGCGTCCGGCTTTGATAATGACGACATTGTCATTGCAACACATCCGCATCAGCCGTCTGCAGCAACGTTCAGGTTTCCAAAGCGATCGTACGGAAACGAAACTGAGAAGCTTCCAACCTTCTTGGTTTGAGAAATGGCCATTTCTCCACTACGATGAAACGAATGACGCCGTCTATTATCACACCTGCTTGTCAGCCCATTTCACGAAGAAGGTCAACATTCCAACGGCTGACGACTCATTTGTAAGTTGTGTACATGTACAAGTTGTTTTCCAGTAGTCTCATACCAGACTCCCTCGCGATCAGATTTGCATGAAGTCATGCCTCGCTTAACCAGGTTGTCAGTGATAGGGTATGAGATTATATGCTACATTTCAGTTATTTTTGCAAATTTTTGTACCTTTTTTGGTGACGTAAACTCTGACAGTCTACACATCACATACACACAATTATTGTTGCCACAAATCATGAGTTTACGCTTGGACATCCATTGTTTTCACTAGTTTTTCTACTGCAGATTAGGAGAGGATTTACAAATTGGAAAAATGCTACAGTATCTTTCAAGAATCATGAGAAATCAGCTTGTCAACGGGCTGCCACCGAAATTATAATTACCCTTCCTAGTACGACCAAGGATATTGGTAATCTGCTCTCTAAGGAGCATGCTACCTCTAGGAGGAGAAATAGAGCTGCCTTCTTTATTAGCTTGGCTCATCAAATAGAAATTGATTGAAGACCAATTGTCATTTCAATATTCGTTTACTTTGCAAATAGATTCAATCTTTCCATCCGTCCAATTTTCGTAAATTATGATTATTAGACTAGAGCCTCCGACGCAATTTTCTTTCTCCGTACTAAATGTAAATAAGAAACAGAACGGGAAGAAGAGTCAGGAATACCAACCAACTGCACGCGAAACAATGAGGACTGTGAGTTGATGTCACAGCGGCGGACCGTTTAGTGACCTTGATAATTGGCTACTTCCTCTAGTAGCTGTATAGTCATACTTTCCTAATTTAAGGCTGGTTCACAATAGACGTATGCACGTTCACAATATGCATCCGATCCGCGCGCGGCGCAGCGGATCGCTGTTCACAATATGACATTGAAAGCACGTTAGTTCAATTTTCAATTTTAAATTCAATAATCAATTTAATTTAAAAATTAAATGTTAAATTTTGAATTTGCGTGGCCACGTAGAGGAACGGTTAGTCGCCAAAGTTTCACTAGCTTCTAGGTCAGGAATTCCAGAACTAAACAAGTCATTAATATTACTGTTGAGACCTTTTCCCAGATTATCATGTTTGACATTAAATTAAAACCTAACTAGGAATTTGCAGTAACGTTGGATGAACATTGTAGATAGCAAGTAAACACATCAATCTACAGTGTTATGCTTGGGATTCTTTCTATGTAATACTATGAATATTTTTACTTTATCCTAACTTTCAACTAATTGTATAGCTACAACCAAACAAAAATGTGGTCTGTTATCACATCGACGTCCAGAAAATCGATCCAATAAGGCATGAGCATTCTTTGGTTGAGTAGATAAGAGCGTTTCTTTGCCTATGATTCAATGCCACTATTGTTGTTGAGAACAGTACATCCGACTACTGCATGTAACCCTACCGGTTCTATGGGTAGCTGTGCTAATATCTGGAACACAAGCGATAAACTTTTGTTATTGTAGCGCTTCACTAGCGTGGCATCATTCAACATCTAGATTTCAGAACTGGACGTGCATAAACTTTTGTCTGAACGGACATTCCTAACGGCACTAGGAGATGTACGAGCTCCTGGACGTATCTGGTAGTTCTTCTGATAGAAAGACACTCAGGCAGCGTGCGGTAAAAAAGCTGTTTGTTTTGCCACTTCCGACGCCCGACACTTGCAAAGATCTACGTAGTAGTTTTCATTTGAAATAATTCAAGATTGTCAGATGGATTCTTCGTTTCTTTGAACAGCGTAGAAAAGAATTTAAAGAAGCAGTTGCCGTCACCTTTAAC